>NC_089234.1:55937555-56105481 GCF_963924675.1 Phocoena phocoena
TTCTCTTGAGGCCCCTGCTACCTGACTAAATCCCCATTCTGTCTACTCTCCCTGCTGGTGTCATCTACTGACCTCCAGGCCCCTCTGGCCATCAGCTTCCAGTCTGTGCACTTGAATGTGCTAGCCGGCCCCTGTGCGTCCCCCATCCTTGTCCTTCTGACTGCAGTGATGTTCAACCCCGCTCCACTTCAGCAGGGGTCCCTTGGATCCTACCATCACAGGGAAGGATTTAAACTCTGAAGTCCCACTCAGTGAGGGTTCATATCCTTCCAGCTTTCTTTTTCTTTCACTGCACCCAGTCTCCAAACCCCTTCTCCAGTCTTTTCTCCATATGCTTATTTATTTAACAAATATTGATCGAGACACTTTGCTAGCTCCTGGGAATTTAATGATGAGTAAAAATGGATATGCACCCAGTGTTCACAGAATATGCAGTCCAGTAGAGGACAGAGGAATTAATCAAACGATTACACAAAGAAACGTAAAATTGCTCCTGTGCTAAGTGCCACAAGGTACAGACTGTGCTCATGGGGGACTTTCCTATATTGTGTGAGCAGGGAAGTGATGGTGGAGTTGAGATCTGAAGGATGGATAGTCTATGAGGGGAAGTAAGTCTTCCAGGAGGAAGGAAGTGCTTGTGCAAAGGCCCTGTGGTTGGGTGGTTGCGGGGGGGTGTGCACACAGTAAATAAGAACTGAAATTTCCATTAGTTGGCGTCTAGAGAGGGAGAAAGTGTGAGATAAAGCCAGAGAGGAGGAAAAAGGCCTGAGTTTTCAGGGTCTTCTAAGCTGTGTCAGGGATGTTTATCTTCGTACCAAAAGCCGTG
The DNA here is from genome assembly GCF_963924675.1 of Phocoena phocoena. Lineage (NCBI taxonomy): Eukaryota > Metazoa > Chordata > Mammalia > Artiodactyla > Phocoenidae > Phocoena > Phocoena phocoena. Next base: position 55,938,382 of record NC_089234.1, read on the forward strand.
GAAATCATTTGCAGCGATTGAGGGGGGGCCCTCGCCATTTTATATCACGTGTCCTGAAAATCCAGTCCATTCTACACTGAGTATGGCTTTATAGTATTGCATTTTTGGAAACACCAGATTTGAATGCCCACAAAATCACAGGCATTTTTTTTGTAACTATATTCTTTTATTACTTTAAAAATTATAATGATTGAAAGATTCCAATCAGTATATTCATCCAATGAAAATCTTTTTTTTTTTTTAACCTTATTGGAGTATAATTGCTCCACAATGGTGTGTTAGCTTCTGCTCCACAACAAAGTGAATCAGCTGTACATACACACACGTTCTCACAGGTATTTTTACTCGGCTCCCTTACATTTGAATAAAGCACTGTTTTACTCTTATCTGGAAGTCCCATGTATTTTATTTTAATGCTATAATTCTAAATACCAACTGCTGAAAGCTCCTTTCTTCTCCTTTCTTTCTTTCATCTTGAATGCATCTGCACGTCCACTATTGTTTGGAGTCTTGGTTTCCAGTGAATCCACTTAACGGCATTTTTGTGTAAGCACTTCACGTAAGTCAAATGTAATGCACCAGAATGTTAGGTTGGAAACTTAGGGGACATTTGGCTGTTTAAATGGCGCTGTCAAAATATTGGTTTTATACTTTACAAATCTTTTGTTATTTAGGGTAACAAAAATACCTTTTTTGGTAGCAAAATTATGTCTTCTCCTATTGAGAACAGCTAATAGTTCAGGGATGAGAAAAACATACTACTAATCTTGCCATATAGTGAAGAAAAAGAAATCCTTTCCCTTTTCCCTTGAGAAAAGGTTGAGACTCATTGTGAGCTTCTCGGGGTAAAACTGGCAGAAACATAGGTTTTTTAGTGAATCACCGAGGTAGGAGGAGAGGGGGCTGCGTCACACCACCACTCAGTGCCCTGTAGCGATGGCACAGTTGAGGCACAGACGCAGGAGGCGGCAGCTGGTGGGTCTAGGTTTTTAGTTTTGTGAGATGAAAAGCTACAGGGGCAACTCACTGTGCTACTGGAAGCGCAGACTCTGAATCCGAGTGCCCATGGAGTCCACACTTGTGACTTTATGAAAGAAGCAAGCCTCTCTGACACAGGTCAGTGACACACGCTTATTGCCATCGTGCTGAATTATAATTATGCAGAAATGGCATACAGTTGGCATACAAGAGCTCTGCCTTTTCGAGCCAAACAGTTTTGATCTTTCACTGTCTACAGTAACCTGTCACGGTCCCCACTGGATAAGCATCTGTTCCAATCCCACCATTTCACAGATTGGGAGACTGAGTCCCAGAGACATTCTGTGACGTTTTCGAGTGCGTGCTGCTTATCGGGGCAGAGTTGAGATTCAATCGCAGGTGGGCCTCCCTACTGGAGTCCTGCATTCTCCCCGCCACGTGCCAGCCACCCCATGCACCTGGTGTCTGCCCTTCCCTGGACCAGCCAGGTGGACCTGGAGCATCAGGAACTCTCCCTTCCTCGTCCTTGGTTTTCCATTCTCCTCTTCCTCTTCCACTGTGGGAGTTTGCAGTGGCGGTGGTGTTACTTCTAGGCCCCCTCCTTCCTTGGACTTCGCAGAAGTGTCTATTTATATGTGTAGCATTTATAAAATTCACAAGGACTCCTGAGTAATTTAAACTTCTGGATTCCATGCTAGTTGAGGGCAAAGATCAGGCCTGACTTAGCTATTTCAGTTTTCTATTTCCCTCTCTCCCCCTCTGGACCTCAAGCAGAGGAGTTCAGTAAAGGTTGATTGTAGAGTTGTTAAATTTGCCAGACCAAACATTATAATTTGGATGCTGGAATGATGTTCTCTCTCATAAACAAACCGTCCCCAGATTGTTTGGCCTTGGGAGTCCTCATGTCTTTTTTTTTATATAGTGAGTTTTATTGTGTATAAATTATACCTCAATAAAAGAAAGTAATGTGCCTTTGGGATCCTATATCAAAAATCGTTAGTTTTCTGAGGGGTCGCTGCTGCCAGTAGCTGGCTAGGCCCTGATCAAACGTGCAGAATCATTAAGTAGGGTCATTTGTTCTGCGGTGAGCTGAGTAGAATGTGTAAAACCCGTTCAGGAGAGAATTAGTTCATCCCCCTCTCTGTATTTTTTAGAGTACTCCTAGCACGATTCTCAAAGTGTGCAGGCCTCATACATATGTTCTAATGGGCTAATTGTTAAGGTGACATTTGTAAATTAATCTCTGACTTGAGCTAAGTGGTTTTCTCTAATGGGTTTAATTCAGTGACTCCCCGTTCTTGGCCACACATCAGATTCACTGGAGGAGCTTGTTAAAAATAGAGATATGCGGCCTCCCCCTCACCCCAGTTCTCAATTATCTGGTGCCCCGGTGAGGTGAGGGCTTTTAAGGAGAGCTCCTCAGGTGATAGGATTTGAGTAGCAGCAGCCTCTGTGACCCTCTGCTCCCAATCCATGTCTGAAGGCCCACGCAGCCTTCTGTGTGGGTTTGAAAGCATTTGGGCCTAAACCCGAAAGCTTGAAACCAGGTTCTAGAGCAGGCAGTATCTCTGAGGAGCCAGCTTTCCAGATTCATTCCCCTCCATATCGCATCAATGGATCTGTCTTTTCCTTGGGGAGCTTCAGTGACCTGAGGGAGGATATTCTGTGCTTCGCCATACTGTTGTGCATTTTTCTGAACCTTCCAAGACATTTGGAAGGTTTTCAGGGTCTGCTCGAATTTCCATCGTGAAGATGGCTGTGTCTTTCTCCTCTCTGCTCACCAAGTATCATCAGACTTTTGTTTTTATATAATTTTCCTGCTTTTTAAAATTTTTATTATTTATTTATTTTTTTGGCCACCCAGCATGTGGGTCTTAGTTTCCCTGATCAGGGATGGAACCTGTGCCCCCTGAATTGGAAGCATAGAGTCTTCCCACTGGACTGCTAGGGAAGTCCCATATCATCAGACTTCTGGTGTCAGGTGTTGGGGACAGGCATTCTTTTAGTATACTATGTGTGTGTGTGTGTGTCTGTCTGTCTGTCTGTATACCTAGCATTCTTCTGTACAAACACATGTCATGTCTGATCTTAGAGTTTTGAAAATAGATGACTCACGGGCACCATTGTTCCAATGACATTTATCAAACGGCTTTTGTTTTTAGGAATCCGGCGCTCTATAAATATCACTCAGGACTCAGTACCACCACACAGCATACGGGTGTTTGCAGTAAACCTAAGAATATGGCAGTTAGCACTACGCAGGGTAGCCAAGGTGATATGGCGAACCCAGGCTATGAAGAGTTAGGAAGGCTGGCCGGGCTCTCATGACAGGCACAGGGTGTGCTGAGAGGGACTGCTCACCTCATCCCTTGTGTCAGACTGTGTCCACACACTCTCGTTTGCGATAGTACTTTGTAAAGTGCTTGGTCATTGTTAGGGGTGTTCTGCGACTCAGCTGCTAGATGGCGAGTGTTTCCCGGTCTCTTTTCTTGGTCTCATCTTACCATGTCCCTTGGGCTGCCTTGCCCCTGGTCCCTGGGACTGTAGTTGCTCACGGAAGGATTCCCAGTGGCCCTCCCCCTTAATGAAGGGATATTAGAGTAGCCGTAACACGTAGGAAGAAGGGACACTTTGAGAGGGAAGTGGCTGTTGAGACAAGAACCTCTGTTGTTCCCGCCCTTCCCTAGCTCCTCCATTTATGTATGTCCCATCTAGTCCATATCTTACTATATATTGACTCTACCTGTACCCTACAATTGAGCAGTAATTGCATGATAGCACAGGACTCATCTATGTAAGGGTTACTGCAGGAAAAGAGCATATTTTATGACTCCAAGTGGATTTCTTCCTTTTGTTTTTCCCAGGGTCTTGTGCATAGCAAATGTGAAATACTTAGGTGATTATTTGGGGATGCTCTGTAATATAACCATTACCCCTTAGGCTACGATCTAATCATTTTGTAGAGTTGGACTGAAGTTTTTCATTTTTAGAGTAGGGTTCTCAGTGGGGTGTTTGCCAGAGAGATAGAGATGAGAGATGCAAGATGAGAGAGAACTAGCCCTTTGCGAGGGCCCTGTAGAAGATTCATCTCTGTTGGATTCCTGTTTTCATGGCGAGATCCAAAGGATTGATTCGTTATCTGCAGCACCCGGATTAGGTTGACAATGTAATCAAGCCTGACATGATAAAGAGCCGTTTAGCAAGTTTAAAAATCGCAGGCATGGTGGCTTCCATACTGAGAAGCAGATCCTCCCCCGCCCCATTGATCATTTCGTGCCTGGAGGCAGGTGGCTGGGGGATGGGGATGGGACAGTTCGGACACCCTGTACCCCATTGGGAGTCTTCCAGCTGAACGTGTGGACCCAAGAACGTGAGGTCCACTCCTCAGAACCTTCAGCTCCTGGGAACTGTGGAGTCATCTTCCTCCTGGGTTTCTCTCCCTCCCTTATCCTGTCAGAGCAATGCTGCTATTTGACTTTGCATCTGAAGAGAGCAAGAGGCCGCCCCTCCTGTCACTGGCTGATTCGCTTAAAGCTGTACATTACTCCCCCTCACAGAGGCAGCTGGGACACATTAGTGTCAGCTACTTTGTCCCCTCCGATGCTGGGAAGTCATCATCATGGCAGGAGAGCTTAGATTTTTGAGCCCATTTCAGAATGATGCAGAAACAGTGTGCAAGAACTTTTCCCCTTTCTTTTCCCTTTCTCTCCTCCCCTTTCCCCCATCCTCTGCCCTCATCTTCTCTCTAGCTTTAATGGCCTAAGCCTGCACAGCCCGCTCTGAGAGAAGCTCTGCACTCACGGATGCACATACACACACACACACACACAGCCAAATTGCCAGAGATTAGTCTTGCATCAGCTGTCTATGAATGAAGAAGAGGTCCTTCCCCTCTGATCTGGCCACACCCCTTCTCTTTGCAGCATTTTGAGAATGAGGTCAGGGCCCGGATCTAACTGCTTATGTCTCAGAAATAGCACAGATCAAAATTAATCTTAAGCTACTTGATTTGCTGCCTCATTCAGATAATAGAGGGAAAAGCAGAGGCTTCTTGATGTTTTTGTTTGTTTTTGTGTATAACTTTGCAAGAAATGAATGAATAAATGAATGAATGAATGAGTGCATGTGTGAGGAGAGAGACTGAGGTGAGCCTGCCAGGGGGATTAGCCCTGGGCCGAGGGTAATTACTGACAGACTGCAGGAGTTTCCTTGGATTCAGCTGGAGCCCGTTTCAGTTTTTTTTTTTTTTTGCGGTACACGGGCCTCTCACCGCCGCGGCCCCTCCCGCCGCAGAGCACAGGCTCCGGACGCGCAGGCCCAGCGGCCACGGCCCACGGGCCCAGCCGCTCCGCGGCACGCGGGATCCCCCCAGACCGGGGCACGAACCTGCATCCCCTACATCGGCAGGCAGACCCCCAACCACTGCGCCACCAGGGAAGCCCCCGTTTCAGTTTTTAAAACACAATGGAAGAATAAAATCAGCCCCGGTGATGTTTTAATACTTCCTTTCATAAGGGGAATTCATCAGATGCTATGAAGCCACATATTCCTTTTATAATACCCAGTTGTTTCAACGGTCAGTTGTCTGCTTTGTAGCCCACCATCCATGGAATGGATGTAGCTCCATGGAATTTTGTAAATGCTTTAAGTGGATAGGTATGCAGAGTTCATTTTCTGTCAGCCAGTTTGGCTCACGTGCATGTGAACACACACACACACACACACACACACACACACACACACACACACGACTCCATCATGCCTAATCGTCACATGAATCGGGATTCACCTCTATCCGCCAGCCAGTGTCACAGGGATGTCAATTTGAAGATATGCCGAAGAGGCTGACACTTCTCACACCCTTCACCCTGCAGTCCCTTTAGGATATTAGCACGTCTACTAGATATTTATTGCCCCCTGGCATTATGTGTGATGGTGGTGTTTATTTTTTGTTCTCAAGCTTCGTTGTTGGCTCTTGGCGTCTTTTATATTTTTGTACCTCCTTTTAGTTGCACTCCTGGCCTCCTCTGTGAAGGAGTAAATAAAGAAACTAGAGTGTGGCGTGAGGACAGAAGTGTCAGCGTCAGCCTCAGGTGCTGCATGTTGGTCTGATGGACTTTTACTGTGACAGGTATCCTTTGATGGACTTTTACTGTGACAGGTATCCTTTGCAGGAGATGCCGAAACTGTCTTTTGTGTCAGTGGTGATTAATTTTGAGTGAAGAGTGCCAAGAAGAAGCACGTTGTCATGTACCTGGCCAGTCGTATTACCTAATTTGGCTTCCTGCGCCTAAACCGTCTCCAGAATACCCGGGAAGTAGTACAACCACGTGCACACACACAGGTTCATGCAATGAATGTAAATACGCATACATACGCATATATGGACATTTAGACAGACACCAACCTCGTGCTTTTTGATTAATATTTCTTGTATAGAAACCGAAAGTAAGCTAGTAAATTAGTGTTTGTTCAGGGTCGGTGGTAGGAACAGGTATTAACTGTTAATGGGCAGGAGGGATTTTTCCGGGGTGATGAAAATGTTCTGAAAGTAGATTACACGGCTGGTTGCACAACTTGGTAAATTTACTCAAAGTCATTGATTGAATCGCACGCTTAAAATGGGTGAATTTATGGTATGTAAATGATACCTCAGCAAAGCTGTTAAAAATTGATGTCCCTGTCTCTGAGTTCCTTTGGGGCCTAGGTTACACATAATATGAAAAATTGTATCACTGCGATTTTTTTACCTGCTTTTTTCCCACTGAAGTGTGTTGACTTCAGCTGCAGAGAAGCTGGACCTTGAGGTAACAGGGCCAGATGAAACCCCAGTGCCCAGGGGTACAAAAGTCTGCCCTGCGCCCTGTTGGCCAGCAGTGAGGTTGCTGTCCACTGCAGGGTGAGGAGCCGTGCGCAGGGTAGTATGTGGGCACAGCGAGGGGGCGACACTGCCAAGCAGGCCCCTGAAGACACCATGTTCCGAGCTGCAGCTGCATGTGTCCAGAAAATAAATAAGTAAACTTCCCAGCATTCAGCCCTTAACTGATGGTGTTTTTCTCTTCTTTTGCAGGTGGTGTTAGTCTTTGCTCTCAGCATTGGTGCACTTGTAATATACTTCATAGATTCGTCAAAGTGAGTATTCAAATACGTTGTCTTGCCCTCTTTTCTCAAACCATCACGAGCCTTTACATTGATCCGTTGATTTCCTTTAACACCAACCTTTGCCAGAGCCTCCTGAGTGTGGAAGGCTTTTGGAGGAAGGCAGGGCTGTCTGTGTGGATTTTCTGAATGGGAAAGCAAGCTCTCACGAGGAAGACTTACTGTGATTATGCTGGCCTAGGAGGGTGGGAGAGGAATCTGAGGTCATCACACCTTTTCCCTGGGTATCACTGATTTTCAAATAGCTGTTTCCTGGTGCGGTATTTGCACTGAAGGTGTCAAGAGGTCAAAAGGGCTCTGGTGTGAATTTGCAACCTCTGAGAGAGTCATGGTGTCCAGTCGGTGAGGGTCTGAGCCATTCTTGCCGTGGTGGTAGCATCCTTTTCTTGGGAGGGTTTCCAAAGCTTTACTCTTATTGGAGGTCAGCATAGAAGGCCTGATGCTGTCCTTTGTGCCTGCCAACTGAATATTCAGCTGAAGCATCCCTGGCTGGTGCTTCTTGACTTGTGAAGGTAAGGAGATGGGATGGAGGGGTTTGTGATGACCCCCAGAGGTGGAGGCCCATGGCCATCTGAGATTTCCTATAGTGGACCCTCGTGCAGACCCCTGGGGCGCCGGCTGAGTGAACTGGTGCTCTGGGGTGAGCCTGGGGTGGGGTCTGTCCGAGCCATGGACAGAAAAGGCTTTGAAGGAGGCAGAAGGGGGCACTGAGCGGAGCTGCTAGGTGGCAGCCAGTTCTGCCCTGGTTCCTGCACGTGTCACCCCCTCGGTACATCATTTGTTCCAAATGTTCTGTCGCAAGCTTGAAGTTGACAGCATTTGGGAAACGGGAGCTGAGCTGGTCTGACTCCTTTCTGTGGGGACGTGCACCTGACACCTGGATGGTGGCCTTCCGCTCTTTGCCTACCTCATCCACTGTAGGAGTGGTTTTGATTCCCTGAACTCTCACCCTGGTACACCTGGATGCTGGAGTTTGATCTGAGGAAACCTGCTTGGTATCCCTGTTGGCTCAGAGCCTGGTGTGCCTGAATTTTGAGCTCAGTGTTCTCATTCTGTGGCTGTTTTTCTGTAGTAATTTCATGCATGCCTAAACTCTGAATTTCTCAGAGTTACTGGTCACCAGCCAAAGGATTTTGTGCATTTGGGTGTTGGGCCAAAATCATGCCAAGGCAAATAAAGGAAACATCATCACCTGTCTCTGGGAACCAGCCACATCTGGAATATCAGCGGCCCTTCAGCCCATCCCCATGCACAAGGCTGGGCTGCCCTTGCCCATCTCAGGTGGAGGGGCCTTGAAAAGTCCTCCAGGAGTCGAGATTCCACGCACTCTTCCATCAGCTCTTCCTGGCCGAGAAAGAGAAGAGTTTTTTAAGTTTGGAAAACTCCAATTGGCATGTCATTGAAGGTAAGCCCCATTTAAACATCTCCTCTTAATAATTCTCGATCATATTTGAATTGAACCAGAGATCTTTTAAAGCTCCTGGTCTTACCTCTCCATTTTCTCCCCAGGGGTGAGGAGTATTCTCACAAGTCATGGGGTGCGTACCCTGCCAACTTCTGTGCCGGGGCTCAGAAAGTACTTTCCGGCATGTAGTCTGTGAGCCCCCAGCAGGCAAACCCTTACGTGGAGGTGAGTGTGGTGATCGGCCAGAAGGACAGGTGCCTTGGCGCCTTCTTTCCTTGTCTCTTCCTTTTTGCTCCTCTGTATTTCTCAGAAATAAAGTGCTCTTGTAAGATGGATTTGAATTGTGTCCTTTTTTATAGTCTCTGCTATGGGGCGGTCTTCCGCTCTGTAGTTCTTGGTGTTCTCAGCTCCACATGAAAGGAGGGAAAGGAACAGAATCTCCCAAGGCAAGACCCTCTTCCCTGGATGCCCTGCACCACTTCATTGTCCTTTGGATTTAGTGATGATTCTGCTGAGCCTGGGAAAGCCAGTACTGGGAACCCTCTCTGGTTCTGGTTTCTTTTATGGACTTGCAAAGAGTCTATTCTAAGGATGGCCCTTCGGTCCTGTGCTCAGCTTTTCCCAGCAAAAATGCCAAGAATCTTAGAACCAAGACTGTCCTCACTCTCCCTGGGGACTGTTTCAGCCTGATCCTAACCTCAGTCTTTCTTCTCTGTCACTAAACTGAGTGGTTTGGCATAGTGAGCCTTTTTGTTTATAAGAAGATCTTATGTTTATTTGTGTAGCCCTTTCTACTTTTCATTGGAGTTACCGCATTGGGTTCTGAGGTCAAACCCCAGGAGTTTGTCCTATGGGGGAACTCATCAGCATAGTCAATACCAAGGGTCTACTATCTTCCTGGGGAAAGCCAGCAAGGATGCTTACTGTGTAAGTAAGGGGATGAATTAAAGTAGAATCTAAAAGTTACCTCCACGATAAGCCATAGATTCATTCCCAGGAATGAAAAAAGAGCCCATTAGATAAATTATAATCAAGCATAGTAAACAAGATAAGAAGTTCTATCCACATATAAGATGCAAATGAAAAGCGGGTAAGAAAGCAGAATGTAAATTCTTAAAATTCATCCCTCCCTTTCATTCAAAACTCTCACCGGTTTTACACACTCGTGGTTTGGCTGGCCATCTGGGCATCTTGGAAAGAGCTTCAAACGTCTCTTGGAAGTTACGCTAAGTCATCACCCTGGAAAAAAGTGTACCTAGTGTTCTTCAGATGAATTTTAGTTAGTATTTATACTCTTCGAATAGATAAATCAAAAGGCAGTGCATAGGCTTTCCCTTGTGTGAACCTAACTGGGCAGCCATGGTCCATGAAATGGCTTGTCTCGGTGAGTTTTAACCAAAATGGTGGGGAATGCGCCACAGCACAAGTTCAAGATGTGAGGCTCTCTGACCTAGCCCTTTAAATAGTGCAAGGAACACACATTAGTATAGAAAACAGGCTCTGTTGGTCAGCTCTGTTAACTCACTGTCAGGGCAGGCCAATGCAGGTTGTACGGGTGGACAGGCAGTTCAGATAAATGTCATAATTGGTGGGTTTATGATTTTCTTAACCTTTCAAAGCTTATTTCACCATCAAGAGGCAGCCGGTAAGTCATTGCCAAAGACTTCCTCTCCCAAACTTTTTTCCTTTTCCATTGTTAAGTCAGGATGGATCCCTGAGTAGGTCTTTTACGTTCAAGGCTTTGGGAGGCCCTTCTTCGGGTGTGATTTTCTTAGAGCGGTCACCACAGAAGAAATCACGTGTGCAGCCTCAACTGATGACTATCTGGCCGAGACAGATTGTGCTCAGAGCTCCTCGATTGGAAAGCCAAAGAGAATTACATGAAACTGTGTTAACGTTATGCTCCGTCATCCCAGCAGTAGACTTTCTAGAAACACCCAAGCAGAGGGAGATGTTCCACCCAGCCTTTGGATGGACACAGATGTCAGTTCCTTAACAGACACAGAGAAGCATTAAGCCCACCACACACAGTAGTTCCACCCCCCCCAAAGACATTAAATGGCCACACGAGGCAGATACTATCCCAAAAAACTCCAGTTCTTTTTCCTTCTTTTTTTCCTTCCAGTTTTATTGAGATATGATTGACATACAGCACTGTATAAGTTAAGGTGTACAGCATAACGATTTGACTTACGTACATCATGAACTGATGACCCCAATAAGTAGTGAACACCCAGCATCTCATATAGATACAAAATTTAAAAGAAAAAACATTTTTTTTCCATGTGATGAGCACTCCTAGGATTTACTCTCTTTAACTTTCATTCTTTTTAAAGGTGCCCAATTTAAGGCACTCCAACTTCTAATTTTGACGTCTCTCGATACCCACACCCCCCCCCCCTTTACTTCCACATACTCTGATCTTCTGTGAAGCAAAGATTTTTTTAAAATTGTATAACGACGTCAGAAGTGCCCCGAGACGCCCCGTGGGTGATACTGTCACTGTTGCTGGTCCCATCCCTGTCTATTTCCTCCCTTTGACATAGGATCAGTAATTCTTCTCTAACAGATAAAGAAAAAAGACCCGAAGATGTCAGTGTGAGGGCAGGATTCATGGACTGCATAATGCAACAGTTCCTGCTGCTTCTAGAATTTTCAAGGGAAGAACGTTGGAAGACGTAGAGGCTCAGGGCCCTGGGTATTTGCATTTTTTCCAGGGGTATTCTTGGAAAGGATGACTCACCTGTGTGAAGCTATTTATCCCTTTGATTCATGTTTAAACTCCACTACTTCTTATGCTGCAGTTCAGTGCATTATGAATATTTAACGTTGCACACACTGAAAAGGAAGGTCAAGTCCTGCTCACTGGTGACTTCATTGCTGGCTTGTGTCTCTAAAAGGCACGCTACCTGCTGTGAGCAGAGTAAAGCTGAAAGGTTATACATTGTTAAATTTTTCCTTAATGGCTCTATCTGCTCCAAAATGGCTGGTACACAGTGGGGGCACCTGCTGACTTCACCGGTCTTTGCTCTCGGCTTCTGGTATCAGCAGTGCTGTTTTGGGGGGTATGGACATTAGGAAGGGGAAGGGAAAAGCAGCACAAATTTTAGAGAGCATCCAAAATTTGGACCAGATTCCAGGCTGACAGTGGCGTTGGTGATGTGAAAGGGGCCTTCCCCCAGTCCTTAGAATTTTACATTTGTACTCAGTGATTCATTGATTTTATATCCATTCATTCATTCATTTGAGACAGTTTCAGTGTGATCATGCTGAATATTTTCCACATGGTCAAATTGCTTGAGGTTGGCTATGGTTAAAGAAAACTGCCTTTAAGATTGCAGTAGGGGCTTCCCTGGTGGCGCAGTGGTTGAGAGTCCGCCTGCCGATGCAGGGGACATGGGTTCGTGCCCCGGTCCGGGAAGATCCCACATGCCGCGGAGCGGCTGGGCCCGTGAGCCATGGCCGCTGAGCCTGCACGTCTGGAGCCTGTGCTCCGCAACGGGAGAGGCCACAGCAGTGAGAGGCCCGCCTACCACAAAAAAAAAAAAAAAAAAAAAAGATTGCAGTAGAAATTGACCAGATTGTTTTCATAGTCTCTAAAAATAACATGGGCATCATTGATGTAATGGGATACCAAGAGCTTTAACAGAACTGGCTAGTTACCCCACCATTTTACCTGCCCAAATCTTCACACAGCCAGGCTCTAATCCCTTTGCCTAGAAATCCTCCTGAAAAGGGAAGAGAGGGCCGGGTGGTAGAGGGAAGAACATTCACTGGTCCTGTGCTGTGTCAAGGTATAGTGCTGTGCACTTTAAAATGAAGTATACGTGCAGTCTCATTAACTTCTCCTAGCAACTTGATAGGGTGGGTACTATGACCTTTTCCACTTTACAGATGAAACTGCAACGTTTGCCCAAAAACATGCAGCTAGTAAGTTGTGGAGCCAGGATTTGAATCCATGTGTCTGAAGGAACCTCTCTTCCAAGTCAGGAAGTGAAATTCCAGATGTGGAGGTGACTACGTGGGAGGTCACGTAGCCTCATCCTGCCAATTCATCTGTCTTGTTTTCTCATGTTCTTCATCTCCCCATCTCGCACCTCCGGGGCCAAGTCTGCAAGGCGGCTGTGCTCACGAGGGTCCTGTGAGTCTTCTCACCGGGACATGGGGCGTGTGGGCCATGTGCTGTCTCATGTCTGTCTGGGCCTTGATTCATTTCTCCCTAAACTGTGGCTCTAAAAATACGCTCTTCCGTTTTGTCTCAGTGGGGTGGCAGCTTTTTGTGATGGACTAAGGTCAAGTTAGCAAAGAACAGGGAAAGTTGATCATGTCTTAAGGAGCCCTCCGACTTAAGTGATTCGTTCTTTCCCGGTGGAAAGTCCCTTTGCCCTCCCCATCCTTACCTAGGTCTCTGAGCCAGTTATTTGGCAGACTAGAGTAGATAACGGGAGAGGCTCTCCTTCCGCATTAGTTTCTTTTGTCTCTTTAGAGAGTTGCAGCGTATAGTTAATTGGTTATACTTCTGCATCGTGTGCTTACAGAGTTAGTCAGTGCATTGTGTGCATATCGAACCCGTGGATTTTAGGAAAATTTGACCCCAAGGAGGTTTCTTTGGAGGTCTTTGAAACCATGTAAGATATCCAGCCTCCACCTCCAGTCTTGTTATTACCCACAGTGCACGCAGGTGTTGACCTCGTAGTGGGCACCTGGCAGAGCTGTGAGGACAGTGTAGGTTACTTCCACGATAGTGCATTGTAACCTGTAAAGGACTGTGAATGCTGCTTTCACTGTCACCATTAGCACACCCCCTGCCCCATAGCAGGAACAGCTGGGCAGCCCGTGGCATCGAGAAGGAAGCTGCTCACCATTTTATTCTGGACCCAGCTCCTTTATGGAACCTGATCTTTCTGGTAGTGTTCTGAGAAATCTGCTCCAGCTCTCCGCCTTTAGGCCCTTTTCGAGAACTCGTGGCATGCATTTCACCTTTGTTGAGGAAGTCAACACAAATCGCTGTGTGTGTAAAGCATCTCTGTATTCTTTCTCTTTCCTTTGTAAATACTCCCCCCAATTTTCTCCATCCCTCACTGACATTTTTACTGCCAGGCTTTGGTTTGGAAAACTATGGGTAGGGAAAGTTCAAGGGCAGGATGTTCAGAACGGCACTGCACATCTGTGAAGGGAGCACGGCAGGAGAGCCAGCAGCTGTTGAAAGAATGGCGCGTCAGATGGTGGGGGAGGGGAGCCCACTGCAGGCGGGGTGGGGGGAAGAGGAGACGCCTTCGGGGCAGAGAGGCTGTAAATAACTCCCTATAGGAAGTCCTGTCCCCTTTCAGAATTTAACCTTGAATGGCAACCCTTGAGGCTCAGGCGTGGGAGCAACTCGAACTCAACCATCCTACCTCATCTGGTTTTGCAAATTGCCCTTCTTTCATCAGTGGGCTGTAAACCTGGTAGAGAAGACAGGTGTGCCAAGGGGGTAAGCACTCTTGTTCCTTCCGTCTTCCACGCTGTGCAGTGGTCTCGGCTTCCTTGCTCACGTCTCACTTAGAGGGAGACACAGAGGCACCGCATGCGACCGCACTTAGAAGCATCGAGGGAACTGCTCGTCTTTGGCATTTCCTGAGGCAAAAATCAAGGGCTGTTAGGAGCCGGAAGGAAGACGGAGCTAGACCTTCCAGGCTTACTGCAAAAGACAACTTTAGAATAAAATGCTAGGACTTGAAGAGGCTTCGGAGTCCGCCTGGTAACACTGTTCCCTGCGCCTCAGCGTCCTCTCCTGGCGAGTGAGGGCTGAGTGACCTTCTCAAGGTCACTCAACTAGCCAGGGACTGAACTAGAGCCAGAAGTCAGAGCTCTTCTTGCCCAGACCAGTCCCTTCTTTACTTGATCTTTTGGTTTCTTTCTACTAAATAAAAAATGAATAAAGATGTGATAGTGAATATTATCCATTGACTAGCAATGCCCATAATGACCTTTTACGCAATTCTGGAGTTTCATGCTGTTATCTTGGGGGACACTTTAGGGACATGGAAAAGAACAAAGATAATCCCAGGTGGAAATGACCAAACCCAGCCAGGTGGGTGCTTGGGAGATTAGTTTATTTCATCCCCGTTGGCAAGAGGCTTTGAATTTCCTGATTTTATGGTCCTGCTTTTCTTTCTTTCTTTCTTTTTATTTTTCTTTTTCCTGTACTACTTCAGAGGGGAAGTAAGAGTTCAGCTCTCTTGTGGAAGGTTGACCAGCCTGAATGCATTGGTCTGGGCTGTTTGGAATTTGTTACACATAACTTTTGAGGACATTTTGCCCCACTGCTCATTTGTTTCTCCTATGAAAACACTATCTGACAACTATTTCTATAAATTCGTATCTACTCTACCCTCCAAAATTAGAATGAATTATTTCTTCTCTTTTCACCACTCTCTAGGATTTAAAAGGAAACCCTTGGATTATCTGACACTCTCTCAGCCCTCTGGCTTTTTTTTTTTTTTTTTTTTCCTTTAAAAAGAATGATTGTTTCAGGGCAAATGAAGAAGATGCATTCCCTTTAAGGCCCAGTTAGCTCTCTGTGTCTTCTGCAATTAACACGTGTTTATACCGCCAGAGGGCTGGATCTTCTCCCCATTGCCCAGCTCTGGTCCTTTACCTAAAGCCACAGCCAGACATGCACTCAGAAACTGCCAAGAGATCAGTAGGGAAGCCAGATGGAGGGAAAGGTTAGAGCTCAGAATGGTTTAATCCAAACACAGGGACAGAACTCGTGCTTATTAACACAGCCACGGTTATGCTGGGGTGTGGTGTTGGCGGCTACAGCTTCATCACGGGGCTTATGGGCTGCACAGAGACGTGACCTCTGCCTTTGCTTTTATTCCTCTTGTCCTTCCTGACAGCCTGAGAAATTAAAGCTTTGGGGAGACCCTGGTCAGTGATGAGTTATTTGTGTTGTAAAAATAGAACCCATTGCAGTAAGGATGCCCTTGGGACTTTTTGGATGCACATGTCACTGTTCCCAGAATTTGGGAGCAGGGCATGTGTATGTTTGTGTGTGTGTGCATGCATGTGTGTCCCACCTATGAGTGGATGGGAAAGCATAGCATGGGAGGATTGGCCACCAGTCTCATCATAATAACAGAGATGGGGCTGAGAGCCATGTACCTTAAAGGTATCAATAAAGTAATAGATGTATGTTAAGTACTGACTGTGTGTGAGATATTTTTCTAGGTATTAGGGGATTTCAAGTACTATGTATAAGGCTAGATTTTTTTTTCCCATTAAGATGTTTAAATTATATATAGTTTCACAAGGTTCAGGAAGTCCAGCCATAAATATAGGAAAAATGAGGTAACAAAACAAGATAACAAGTGAGGTATCACTAGGCTATATATCATCAATTTCTAATATGAGCTTTGCTGACAATAAGTGCTGAAGGTTCAGAAGCTGAAAAGATAGCTGGATCTTACAGAGTGTTTTGGCCCTGGGGAGATTTTGAGTTGAGGAGACAGAAAACTCAGTCTCCCACTCACCTCTAGGGATCCATAAGAGGGGCTCTCATTATGGCACACACTTTGGCCTCTTGGATTTTGTTTTCAGTATGTGCTGAGTCCAGCGAAGCCCTGCCTTGAAGTTGGCCACCAAGGTTAAGGACTGAGAATGCTTTCAGAATGGCATAACGGAATCAGAAAAGCAAACTGTCTCTAGTGGTGGTAATACCTCTTCCCCAGCTGCACGTGTTGAAAACCTTTGGACACTTTTCCAGAAGTGGCTGGCTGAAAGGCAGCTGCTCCGTCTTTTTGAAACTGAGGTCAGGGTGTAATGTGCCTTACAGGGGCCTCATTTATGAATTTGCCACGTGCAGAGCATCCAGGGGCATGGGGGATGACAGTCCTGGCTAAGTGAGGTCATGCTATGGGCAAACGCGCCACGGCTCAACCCGAGCTGCCGGCCTGGAGACTAGCATTTGCCTGGAGGGGCTGCACAGTGATTTTCGTGGGCTCTAGGTACTTTTGCCTTCTTGGGTCTCTTTCTCCAAAAAGAATATTAAAAGTTATGTTTTACTGCTGTGTTCCTATAAAGATGAGTATAATCCAGGCGAGAGTCATTATGACCTATTCATTGTTATATTTATTTTTTTTCTTCTGGTTTTAAAGAAATTGGAATTCATCCAATTTTGTGGTTGGCTAGAAGTGTGGTGGGCCCTCGGCCCTGAGTCTGCGGTGCCTGATGGAGAAGTTGGCTCTTTTTCCTCCCTTCCTGTCAGCCCCAACCGTCTGGAAATTTTCACAGATAAGAAAACATGCCCAGAGACAGACGCCTCTTACCACACCCCTCCCAGTGTCATCTAATTGTTTCAGATGAGAAAATAAAACTAAACATTCCATTTCAAGCCACGTCTTATGATTTGGCTTTGGGAAATATTAACGTCAGCAACCCATCATTTAATCAAAAATGGCACCCGTGGTTATGTCAATTTTTAAAAGAAAACCGAATAATCTTGCTTCCCTGTTGCGTTTTGGAGACACATAATGCTTTGTCCGTTCTCATATCTGAAAATGAGTCTTGCCAGTGTAAGAGGTCTGTTCACTGAAAGTACCACAGTAAAAAGGAACGTTTCCTGCACCAAGGTTTGCAAGCTCAAGTAGAAAGGGGTGGGCAGATGTTACAAATGAGGCAAGCAGGTATGTGAGACCAGGAGGCACTGAGAGCCCGAGCCTTCCCTGAAATGACTTCCCAGCTCCGGCTGACTGTCCCCAAGCAAAAAGGCAGACTCGTACAGGCAGATCTTCCCCTGTTTCAGAGAGAAGAGAAGAAATTGGGCCTTCATGTTGAATCTTCAGTTTGAAAATATTGCCCACGACTCCACCACTTTTAAAAGTACTCTATGGGCCAAACAAAACACCTCCGTAGGCCGTTTTCAATCTCTATTCTAAACTGTCTCTCTTTTTGGTCTTGAATTAGCCCTACTCCCTGAGTGCCAGAAAATATTCTTAACCCTTGGACCTCTGTCTCCCAAAAAGGGGCCCTTCTCTCTCCATGGTGAGGAGTCCTTGGTCTCCACACGCCCCAGCTTGTTTCCCGTTTAACACGTCTTCCAACGCTGCATAAGTGAATGTTCACCTTTCTCTAGGCAAATTCTGTATGTCACAGCAATAAATCACCCACAACTTACTGTAAATCCCCAAAGCCACATGTCACTAACTCTACATCATCCCTGAGAAGAACGCCATTAGGGCCTCATAAACATACACTCTGTTTATTTAAGAACTGCAGGAGTTTTTCTAAACGTGGTTGCTAAGTCACAAGAGTGTATTTTCCAGGACATAAATGGAAGTGAACATAACCCCCTTAAACTGTCAGATTCTTTGTAAGAAAAGAGGCCCAAATCTGTCTGTTCTACTAGTGTATTAACTTGACCAAAACAGAGTTGATTATACTAAGCGTGTCAGTGTTGATAATTGCTCGAGGCTATGTTCTGACTTGCTCAGCTAAATGGGCACATTGCATGAACTTTGGTTTAATTTCTAACATATGTGGGTATAAAAGCATGGGTTAACATAGATAAACCCTGGCTGTAGTTTCATAACCCTTAAAGTTCCCAATTTGCTGAGCGTTAGGGTCAGCTGATGAAACTCTTATGTTATGGCCCCTTCAAAAACAAAACCGAAAGCATCTCTGGACGTTTCTCCCCAGATATGGTCTCAAGTCTGAGCTGTCTCGCTATCTCCTGACTTTTCACTTTTTGCATGGAAACTTGGCAGTTAATTTTAGGATAGCGTTAAGCTCTGCTTCAATATAGAACCCAGAGCTCAGATATTTTCAGAGCTGGAAAAGAGATGACCATTCCATTATGATAACCCTGATTCTGGTAGAGCTGCTTCACCAGTCTGACGTCCAAATGGAAAATACTCAAGTACCTTCCACTGATCACGGCTCTCTCAGGAGGACACCATAGGTAGGGTTCCAGGGTCTACCTATTAGATGTTGGAATCTACAGTAAGGCATTTGTCCTTCTCAACAAAGATATTCTACCCATGTTCCTAGTCATGCAGACCTCCTATTCAGAGTCCTCGTTTCTTCCTTTGAGAGCTGGTGTTTTTACCTCGTCCTCCCAGCCCCCCTCAGAAAATGCAGAAAATGCAGAAAATGAACCCACAACCCAGTTTGAGATACACTCGATCTTGATGCCCTGGAGGGAACTGCAGAGTCCTTATGTAGAGAAAGGTGAAGAACGTGAGGCTATGATTCCACCTGGTGCATGCTTTTTCCTCTAGCGGCGGGAGTAAGTGGGCGAGGAGTGCATTAAGGATTTTACCCTCTTCATAATAGCATGAACAGGAATAATAAGGCAAGGTCTGTAAAGAGCGGCATTAATAATTGAGATGTGGGCTTCCCTGGTGGCGCAGTGGTTGAGAATCTGCCTGCTAATGCAGGGGACACGGGTTCGAGCCCTGGTCTGGGAAGATCCCACATGCCGCAGAGCAACTAGGCCCGTGAGCCACAATTACTGAGGCTGCGCGTCCGGAGCCTGTGCTCCGCAACAAGAGAGGCCGCGATAGTGAGAGGCCCACGCATCGCGATGAAGAGTGGTCCCCGCTTGCCGCAACTAGAGAAAGCCCTGGCACCGAAACGATGACCCAACACAGCAAAAATAAATAAATTAATAAACTACCCTCAACATCTTAAAAAATAATAATAATAATTAAGATGTGCTCTGGGCAGCCATGCAGCCTGGCTGTGCCTTCGAGCACAGTCTGTTATCAAGTACGTGGTGAGGCCGGGGGGTAGGCAAGGAGGGGGCACGTGGTGCCTGTGTGGCTCATGCATGTGTGTACATATGCTAGAAGGAGGACGAATGAGTAACAGTTGGGAGCTACGTCAAGTACAATGATAGAGAGCACTGTGTAGATTACTGTGTACGATGGTGGTGGTTCTTTTGTGGGTCAGGCACCTTTTTGGGGATTTGATGAGTGGTATAGGAATTTTTGCCTGCCAGGGACCCTCGAGTTGGTCCATGAACCCTAAGCTAAGGATCTCTGCTCACTCATTCCTGTTTCTTGTGCCATTAAGATCAGGTGGCAGACAGAGGGCAGGCTTCATAGCCAGAGGTTAAGCGGAGATTGATTGGGCATCCTCCGCCTTCTGCCATACAAAACACGTCTCAGTGTGAGTTTCTCTGCAGTGAATATCTCTTCTTTTTTCTTTTTTTAACATCTTAATTGGAGTATAATTGCTTTACAGTGGTGTGTTAGTTTCTGCTTTATAACAAAGTGAATCAGTTATATATATACCTATGTTCCCATATCTCTTCCCTCTTGCGTCTCCCTCCCTCCCACCCTCCCTATCCCACCCCTCTAGGTGGTCACAAAGCACCGAGCTGATCTCCCTGTGCTATGTGGCTACTTCCTACTAGCTATCTATTTTACATTTGGTAGTGTATCTCTTCTTGTCATACCCTTTCCCCCACTGCTTTTGAAATCTTGAAAATGTAGGGGCAATGCTAATGAGACCAGGGAAGGGAGGCCCTAGACCCCCCAGCTCTTCCTTTAATACCAGGCAACACAGAAATCAGTATGTAAAGTGGGATGGGTCTATAGGGCAGAGCCTAAGTACTCTTTGTTTTCTGCATCTCTTATTCATTGTGGGTAAACATCTGTTTTTAGGGGAAATTTTCCTCCTTGATCCGTGAGTCAGGGAGGCAAATAATCTCCAGCCAAAACCACCCCTTCTGAGACCCAGCTCTGGAGCACCAGGACCTGGGCATCGTTGGGGTACCCAAACAGATGCAAAAAGCAGCTGCCACCTCTCCGCAAGGCTGTGACTCTTCCCCACCACTGGAGAGTCGCTGGGGACCGTAGTGGGTGCATCCGACCAGTCTTCAGACCAGTTTGACAGAAAACAGAAGAGTGGCTTTTCAGAGAAGCCCCATCTTCCCTCAATTCCCTGCCTCCTTTGGATTTCTTGCTGCCCTCACCCGTCTCCAAGCCGGTCGACTGTGACAGTTTAATTGGTGCAGGTAAGGCAGGATGGGGAGAAGCAGGCATGGGTGACTGGCATTCTGGAAGATGGAGATTCCCTGGAGACGAATGAGGGCAACCCTGACAGACAGGCTTCAGAGGGCTGCGTGCAGGCAGAAGGTCACTGACCCTTGCTTGAAAAGAGCATTGAGTGAAGAGGAGACTTTTGCCAGCTCCCTCCTCCCCGAGCTGACTGGGCCAGGATTGTACATTCATGTGTGTTGTTGATACCCCATCCACTGAGGGGCAGGGAGGTCGGCTGGGGGGCTCTGGCTGGGAATGAGAATGGGTGGAAAGGAAAGGCAGTGCTGTCCAGTGGTTAGCAGCAGGCTCTGGAATCAGACCTTCATGGACTTAATCCTGCTCTACCACATGGGTGCTGTGTGTCCTTGGGTAAGCTGGTTAACCTCTCCCAGCTTTGTGCAATAGGGTGAAAATGGTGGTGAGGGACGATGCTAATGCCTTCCTCGGAGCAGTGTGTGGTGAGAATTAGGTGATGCATGTAAAAGCTCTTAGTATACTGCCCAGCATGAAAGTGGCCAAAAAAGCATTAGATATGATTGTTATTGTCCTTTTGAGGTTTCTTTTGAAACTTTACATCAGGTCTTTAAAGAGACACGATGTGAACACATTAAAGTCAAGGGGACAAAAAAATCCCAAGATGTATTACAAAGCAGCGACGTGATTAATTATCAAGGTAGTGGGCAGGACCTGAGTGTCTTAAAACTGCAAATCTCAACTCGTTACTGATTTGTAAAAGCATTAGAGTGGGCCACAGCAATCGTCTTTAAAAAAAGGAGATTGGACCTTAGATAAAAACATTGCTCTGGAAGGTCAATGTGATTATGTGAAACTTTTCTTTCAGTAATATATACAGATCTCTATATACTGTGTAAACATAAGTGTGTACTGGTTTGTGATGTAAGATATATTTCTTCCTGTGGGTTTTGCTAAAAAGCAGTTTGAGAAACACAAGCTTTGAGTCCAGAAGAGGGCATGCTTTCTGGGCTGCAGTAATTTAGGGCATCTTCAGGGAGGAAGGGAGACTAGGTCTGGGTCCCCAGGCATGGGTGGAACTTAGATAATACAGAAGAAGGGGAGAGGGTGAGCAGTCCACAAAGACCACTCACTTCTGACACCAACTGCAGGTTCAGGGAGCTCCCCAAACCACCCCCAGCTTTGATAATTTGTTAGAAGGACCACAGAACTCACTGAAAGCTGTTAATGTTCACAGCCAGTTTACTACAAGGAAAGGATCAGCGAAGTATGTGTGTTAGCATACAGTATTTGCTTTTCTCTTTCTATATATGGAATCTAAAAAAAAAAATGGCTCTGAAGAACCTAGGGGCAGGACAGGAATAAAGACGCGGATGTAGAGAATGGACTTGAGGACACGGGGAGGGGGAAGGGTAAGCTGGGACAAAGTGAGAGAGTGGCATGGACATATATACACTACCAAATATAAAATAGAAAGCTAGTGAGCAGCTGCATAGCGCAAGGGATCAGCTCGGTGCTTTGTGTCCACCTAGAGGGGTGGGTTAGGGAGGGTGATGAGAGTGACGAGAGGGAGACGCAAGCGGGCGGGGGTATGGGGACATGTGTACGTATAGATGATTAACTGTGTTATACAGCAGAAACCAATACGACACTGTAAAGCAATTATACTCCAGTAAAGATGTTAAAAAAAAAAAAAGTGAAAAAAAAGAAATCAGCCAAGGGAAGAGACTCACAGGGCAGACACAGGGAAATACCAAGCACAGAGCTTCCACACTGTTCTCTCCCTTTGGAGTCATGACAGTGGCAGTTTTCCAGCATTGATGCATAACAGTATGAGGAATTTTACAAACCTGGGAAGCTCACTGAACCTCAGAGCTTTTACTGGGACTCAGTCACATAAACCTGGGTGACTGCTCACGTGGCTGACCTTACTCTTCAGCTACTTTGGAGCTTGACAGATTGCACGTGACCCAAAGCCTCCATGTATATCACACTGTTGGACTTTCTTGTGTGGTTTACCACCCTCCCCCTGCTCCCAATCTCACTGTTACTACCTGACTGACCCAAGACCCCCAGGCAAAGACTTTGTTCAGACATGACATCCCAAGGACTGAGAGAATGCCTCCCAGCAGCTGAGGGCCAAGGGCAGACTTCTCTTGGGCAAGGCTAACATCTTTACAGCAGAGTCAATGGGGGGACTGGGCTGGCTGGAGGGAGGGGTCTCTCTTGGAGAAGACTGGGGGGGTGTCTGGGTGTCTTTCGATCACACGCATGAATAGTAGAGGAGAGGGAAATACTACTTTAGAAAATGTGGTGTTTCCCGGGTCTGTTAATGTCAGGAAAATCACCATTGAATGTGATTTTCTGTCCCCTCGGTCCCCGTGTACACCCAAGCTGAATAACTTGTCAGGTGAGCCTGCAGCTGGTAAAATGAAACTGGGCACAGGGTCCAGGAAGGGGGCTGCTGGATGCATGCTCCCCATGTGACCGAGCTTCCCCGGGGCGCAGTGGGCCTCTGTTTTCACCCCATTTGCTGCCATCTCAAAGTGACCAGGAGTCTTCCTGTGCCCTGTTGCTTTGCAGACCCAATGGATGGGTCTCCAGGTGCCCTTGGCAGCTTTGGTAAGGAGAACATCTGTCTCCTTGCTTCAGTTTAACTTCCCTACTATAAGGCTGGATGAAGTCAAGACCAGAAAACACTGAGACCTCAAGCTGGGGATAAAATGCAGATCCAGTGTATCATCAGGCCACGCTGCCTGCTTGCCACCTGACAAATGAGACGATCTCCAGCCAGGGACAGTTTGTAATTGTGCAATCAAATTAGCTTGGATTTCAGCTTAATGAAGTGCTTAATGTCCCGAATGAGGCCGAGCCCTAATATTTAGAGAAACAAACTGGACCCCAGGAAAGCAAAGAACAGACTTCAGTTAATGCCTTCAGTTAATACTAATTAATTGTGCTTGCAAAATAAACCTTTTCAAATATTCATCCTCTCATGTGAGGCAGTCCAGTAGTTTTGCTGTATTTTTGCTAAGGGGTTTTTCTGCTGTGGCTCATAAACAGGACAGTGGAAAGAACATTCTACTGGAAATGTCTGCTGAACTCTACATCCTAGGGCATATTTCTTAACTCCACAGGATTTCAGCCTTCTCAGTTGGACAATAAGAAAAATCCTCCTCCCTTTCTCTGAAATTCCCATTTTTCCCCCCTAGAAGTGTTTTGTTGTAGTAAAAAAACTGATACTCTGGAGGCAGGTAGACCTGGTTACAAATCCTGACTCTGTCACTTACTAGCTGTGTGACCTTGGGAAAAAATTAAACCTCTCTGAGCCTTTGTTTCCACAGCTCTAAATATGGATCATAATCATTCCTGCCCCTTAGTTCTGAGGACAGGAAATGAGATACTGCTCATAAAGCACTTACTATAGGACACAGGACATACTGGCACTTATTAAATCTGATGATGATAATATAAATGTGAAATTATTTTCAGTATGAATTATATACATCACTAACTTGGTATCAGTAATTTTTATTTTCATTAAGTGATGATTTCACTCTTGCTTAGAAAATGACTGATGATTCAGTAATTAACTCAATAAATATTTATTGAGTGGGTATTATGTGCCAGGCACTACATTAAGCATTGGGCACTTACCGATAGTAGTGTCAGAGGGAAACGGGCAATAAACACGTCAACAAATAAATAAGTTGATGATCATTGCTGGGAAAAAATCAAACTGGTAATGGGAAAATCAAGGTTTCTTAGCTTTTTTTGTGCTGAGGACTCCTTTGGTGGTCTTGTGAGGACTATGACCCCACCTTTCAGAATATTTATAAATGCATAGTACAAAAACATTGGATTATAAGAAAACGAGTTATATTGAACTACAGCTATCAGAATATAAGAAACAAATTCATTATTGAGTATGTGTACTTCTTGATTAGTGCATTATTAAGACCAAGAGCAACAGTTCTAATACACCCCTATAATTTTAAAGTAGGATTAATGTAAATGACATTTTGAGATATCTGCCTCTGTTATCGTATATGTAACTATCTGGGTTGTTTTATTGATAACAAAGTTAGAAGTAACATTAATACTCTTCTAGTTTGTCATTCACTTATATATATATATATATATATATGGAAATGGCAAATTTGAGTTAGAGGTTCATAAAAGTAAAGATGTAATTTTTCTCATCCAAGTTCAAGGACTTCCTAAATATTATCCAGGAGCTTCTTGGGAATCTGTGGCCCCTGGGTAAGAACCTTTGCAATAGAGAGTGATTTGTGATGGGGGCTGAGCTGTTTTACTGAGAGATGAATCATGTTATTTCTGCTTTTAAGAAGCCATTCTGGACATATAGATTAACAGAATAGAATTGAGAGTTCAGAAATAAACCCATACATCTATAGTTGATTGATTTTTTTTTTTTTTTTTTAAGGTTGTCAAAATCTCTCAATGGGGAAAGAGTAGTATTTTTTTTAAAAGGTGCTGGGACAACTGGATAGCCATTTGTAAAAGAATGAAGTTTGTTTGACCCTAACCTTACATCATATACAATATTAACTCAAAAGGGATCAAAGACCTAATGTAAGAGCAGAAACTATTAAACCTTTAGGAGAAAACATGGGGGTCAACATTTGTGGCAGTAGATTTGGCAATTATTTCTTAGGTATGATACCAAAAGCATAAGCAACAAAAGAAAAATATAAATTGAACCTGATCAAAATTTAAAACTTTGGGTTTCAAAAGACACTACCAAGAAGTGAAAAGACAACACATAGAATGGGAGAATACATTTGCATATCGTATATCTGATGAGACTTGTATCTAGAACACATAATGAACTCGTACAACTCAGTAATAGAATACAACCCAATGAACAATGAGCAAATGATAGATATTCATTAAACGTTTGTCATCAGGGAACTGCAAATCAAAACCACACTGAAGTACCACTTCACACATACTAATATGGCTGTAATAAAAAAGATAGCTCATAACAAGTGTTGGCAAGGGCAAAGATGTGGACAAACTGCAACCTTTGTAAATTGCTGATGGGAATGTAAAATGATGCAGTAGCTTTGGAAGGCAGTCTGTCAGTTTTGCAAAAAGTTAAACATGGAGTTGCCATAAGACGTGGCTATTCCACTCCTAGGTAGATACCCAAAAGAAATGAAAATATATGCTTGTGTAAAACTTGTACCTGAATGTTCATAGCAGCATTATTCATAATAGCCAAAATGTGGGAAGAGCCTCAATGTCCATCAGTGGACAATTGGATTAACATAATGTGGTATATCCATGCAATGGAATATTATTTGGCCATAAAAAGGAATGAAGTACTGATACATGCCACAACATGGATGAACCTTGAAAACACTGTGCTAAGTAAAGAAGCCAGTCACAAAAGACCACATATTATATGACTTCATTTACATGAAATTCCACAATAGGCAAATATATAGAGACAGAGGATAGGTTAATGTTTGCTGTAGGCCTTGCAGAGTGGGAAGATTGGGAATTGATAGCTAAAGGATGCAGGATTTCTTTTTTAATAAATTTCAGCTGTTTTATTTACTCTTTAATGTTTATTTTAAATTTTTTATTTATTTTAGTTTTGGTTGCGTTGGGTCTTCTGCATGCGGGCTTTCTGTAGTTGTGTTGAGTGGGGGTTACTCTTCGTTGCGGTGCGTGGGCTTCTCATTGCAGTGGCTTCTCTTGTTGTGGAGCATGGGCTCTAGACCGCAGGCTCAGTAGTTGTGGTGCACGGGCTTAGTTGCTCCGTGGCATGTGGGATCTTCCCGGACCAGGGATGGAACCCGTGTCCCCTGCATTGGCAGGTGGATTCTTAACCCCTGTGCCAGTGGGGAAGTCCCTAGGGTTTCTTTTTTGAGGTGATGAAAATGTTCTAAAATTGATTGTGGTGCTGGTTGCACAACTCTGTGAATATACTAAAAACCATTGAATTGTACACTTTAAACGGGTGAATTGTGTGGTATGTGAATTATAACTCAGTAAAGCTGTTAGCAAAAATAGTCATTTTGATTGTGATGCAGAGAATAGAGTGTAAAGCACAAGAGTTTTTTTTTGGCGGTGCGCGGGCCTCTCACTGTTGTGGCCTCTCCCGTTGCGGAGCACAGGCTCCGGACGCGCAGGCTCAGTGGCCATGGCTCACGGGCCTAGCCGCTCCGCGGCATGTGGGATCTTCCCGGACCGGGGCACGAACCCGTGTCCCCTGCATCGGCAGGCGGGTTCTCAAGCACTGGGCCACCAGGGAAGCCCAAGGCTTTTATCTTGCAAAGAGAGTATTTGGGAGGCTGTTTCATTAGTCCCAGATGAGAGGGTGATGTCTTGGGCTAGGAGTGAGGCAGTGGAGGTGGTGAGCGCATACTGTGGGGTATCATGGAAAGAATGTGCTGTTTAGTTGAAAATAGAAGTCAGGAGTGACTTCTAGGTTGTGAACCTTAATAACTAGTATTTTCCTTACAGAAGACCAGAGTTTCAGTTCCAGTCTGTAGAAATATTGAGAGGATTAGTGGTTAGACCTGAACACTGCAAACTTTCAGAGAGCTCGGTGGCAAGGTATTATCATCATCAATTTCACTGTAACTTTTAACAGGGAAGAATGTTCATTGTGTGTATGCACACACACATATTTACATGCATACTCATGCATTTAAGGCAACAACATAAAAACCGCACACTTCAGAAAGCCAAGGCAGGGCAGAAAGAATGAACCACTAACCTCACTACTTCTCATGCCAATGCAAATTTGTTCAGCGGAAAGAGATCAGCGTAAGTAGGAAAGGATCTATTGAAGAATTTATGTATCTTAAACATGTTCATCAAGCATAATTCGTCAGTACTCCATTCCTTTTTATGGCTGAATAATACGCCGTTGTGTGGATGTAACACATTTTGTTTATCCATTTATCTGTTGATGGGCGTTTGGGTTGTTTTCACCTTTTAGCTATTGTGACTAATGCTGCTGTGAACATTTGTGTACGAGCATTTGTTTGAATTCCTATTTTCAAATCTGATATGCCTAGGAGTAGAGTTGCTGAGTCATCTAACAATTTGAAATTTTTGAGGAATCCCTAAACTGTTTTCCACAGTAGCTGTACCATTTTACATTCCCACCAACAATGTGTGAGGATTGCAATTTGTCTACATCCTTGTCAATGCTTGGTTTTTTTCCTATTTTTTGTTTTCTTTTTGTCTGCTTATAGCCACTATTCTTTGTCTTTGATTTCTGGAGTAAAAGCAGCTTACGCCCAGCATTTGATTTCCACCCTGGTTCATGTGTGGGGGTTTGCTCCATCTACCATGACAGTTTTAGGAGTGGGCCAGCAGGGCAATGTGGGAAGAGCAGGTCTGCCTCTTTCTAGGAGTGTAACCTTGGGCAAGTTATAATCTCTGTGAGTCTCAGTCATTTCACCTGTACAATGGCCATGATACTACTTACCTTAACACTAAGGTGAAGATATGAATAACTTCCTAGCACACGACTAGAAGATAGTAGGCTGAATAAGTTATCTTCCTTCTCAACAATGAATACCAGTAGAGGGAAAGAGATGGATTTTAAATAATCTGCTTTTAAATTCTTACTATTTTTGGTATTGAACTTTATCGAGTGTTGTCTTTGCAGTGGGTTTCCTGCCAAATCATGCTTGATTAAATTAATACTGAAGTTTTCATGTATTTATTCTCTATGTGTATACCTGTTGATGGGGGTGAGAGGGATGAATCTGTATGACAAAATCAGGAAGATAAACTACCCACCTGTTGATCTTATGATTCCTCAGGTTGGTGACCCATCTTTGTTAACTTTCCACAGTGTCCATGGTTCAGGATGGACTTGGAGTGGTTATTGATCAGAACATGGCCTGCTTATCATTCTAACAAAATGAAAAAGCTGTGGCCCACAAGCTGCTTCGTTAACTTTGGAAAAGTCAGCAACTATGTATTACTCATCATGTAAACCTGCATCCCTACATAAAAATTTCAGGTACATCTTCTAAATAACACCCACTGATAAGTCCCAGCGATGCAGTTTTCATGGTGGATTTTTTTTCTTTCTTGGTCTCACGTGCTGTAGGTCCTCACCTGGCAAGTGCTGAGGGCCACTCCTCCCTTGGGGTTTGGCCCTGATGGAGGGAGGTGCCTCGTGACTACAGGTGGCTTGAGCTGGAATTTCTGATCACTGGTGGTGGTTAAATAATGGGAGAGAATGAGAAAAGCAAGAAGAGTGTTTAGGCCCAATGCCCAAATAGCTCAGAGCATGGTAGACCAAGGAGACACCTGGACAGACTAATAATATTGCATGCCTTCAAATTGATATTCTTTACATCTTTATTAAATATTTATTTAGCGAAGAGACTGAGCTTCCTGTTGGGGAAGAGAAGGAGGGGGAGGAAGAAAACCGCTGCAGAGGTACCTCTGAGGCTCTGGCCAGCCACCTCAGAGAGCCTCTGTTGGTCTTTGAATTTGTCCTTACAGAGTCTTAGCTCTTCACAACTGGGTTGTCCATGGCTTCTTCCTAATCATGTGTAGTCAGTACTCTTGCTGAAAATACCATTTTTTGATCATGTTACTTTTCCAGTGATCTCTTGGGCATCTTATACATTGACCCCCAGGACACTGACCGGTTGGCCCAGCTCCTAATTCACCTCTGGCCAAGAATTTTCCAAAAAGTTTTTAATGAAATGCTTACCCTGTGGCAGGCATTGTGCTCAGCCCAGTGTAAATGTCACCTTAATTCATCCTCACAGCAGCCTGTAAGGTGGACACTAGTATTACCCCCATTACAGGTGAGGAAACCGGGGCACAGACAGCTTAAAGTGGTAGCTAGGATGTGGCACAAGGGGGATTCGAATCCACATCTTTAACTTTAAGCCCTACATTTGTCTTGGGCAAAATTGCATATTATTTCTTTCATTCAAAGTCAGGATTCTAGATCCTCTGATAATGATAACAAGTGAAAGCAGTTTGGGGACAATTTGATCCTAAAATATCACATGTACCAACCCTA
Organism: Phocoena phocoena; assembly: GCF_963924675.1. Taxonomy (NCBI): domain Eukaryota; kingdom Metazoa; phylum Chordata; class Mammalia; order Artiodactyla; family Phocoenidae; genus Phocoena; species Phocoena phocoena. Next base: position 55,967,966 of record NC_089234.1, read on the forward strand.
GTGATTTATTTCAGAGCGAAAGCGGTTCTAATCACAAAGTATAAGTATACATATAATGTAATTCTTTCTGAGAACTGGTGGGAGCTACCCATCTATAAAGGTGGTTCTGTTTTAATTTGGTTCCTAGGAAGTTAGCATTGCGTCATAATTCGCATTCGGCAGTACTCTCCAAGTCCCTGACTGGCCAAAGCTTTAGAATGATGGGACTCTGAAGTCCGCAGGCATCTTCGGGGGCCCGGTGAACCTCAGAACCAGAACCTGGGTTTAGTCAAGACGCTCAGCAGAGAAAGTGATTGATCGCTTTTCCTATTGCAGCTAATTACCAAAAAAATGCCAAGAACTTAACGGGGAAAATTTTCCACCTTCGGCTTTTCTCCATGGACTTTAAATTGCTTCATATTCTGTCTGTTTCCAGGGTGTTGACGTCAGTGTTAACGGCATGCACAGAATAATTATCTAATATGCCACAAACTCCATGCTATGGTCTGGCAAAGGAAATACTGCCCCGGGGAAAGGGGAAGTTGGATTATATAAAAAGCAATAAGCTTTTCCTAAATTACTCTCTAAGAAGGAGAATTCTAGCTTTTAAGATAAACTAAAAGTACAAAAATAACATATTTTGCAATGAGGGAGGTGCATCTCTCTCTTAGAGTACTAAAATTGTTTTCTGGACGTTGGCTCTTTGTAAAATGGAGACCATAAGAATCTCCAGTTATGCCCCCAGGAGTGTGTGGCCGTCCCAGTATCCCCGCCCCGCCCCGCTTTTATCTGAAGCCCCTCCTTATGGGGTGAGCAGATTTCCTCCGAGCCGATATGATTCATTCCTCTTCTCTCCTGAAAGCATCCTGGGCTGAGCGAGGGAAAGATAAATGACTCCCAGTAGCCATGTTGTAAGTTACTTAGTGCTAGTTGTCAGTTCTTTTCTCCCTGGGAAGGGTTTGGAATGAGATTGTTTTCGACAGACTGTCCATGATAAATGATTTTCTGAGTAAGAAATTGCTTTCAGTGCTGACCCTCACCAAATCACCCTGACAAACGTTTGTGGCTGCAGGGGACCTTCTGTTGCCATCTCATGCTTGGGAGGGAGTGGGAGGCTTGGATCTCCAGGCAGAATGGGTCCAATAGGCTGTCTCCTGGGTGAAGACAAAAGAGGGACAGGGATCTTTGTTTCTGGACTGTGTATTTCCTCAGCTCCTTTCCGCCGATGTTAACCTTTTAGCTGAAAATCCAGAATATTCGAGATCTGAGAGAACAAGTGGAGAGACTAAAGGAATGGATACATCTGTTAGTTCTGGGCTCTGTTGTTGTTTCCATGTTAGGAGTGAGGCCACTAATATCAGTTATAAATAGAACAGCGATATGTACACACAGCGGGGGCATGAACCTTCTAGGTGATGTTCTCAGCCTCTTATTAGTCTGTGACCCTTCCTGAAAAATTGTCAAAAGAGCATGCGCTCCTTCAATATTATTTAGCATTTCAAAAGAGATTAAATACCACGTCGAAAATCACAGAGGGCTGGTAGAGCATGCCCGTTCCAGCTGTTCGGAGCCCTCCTTCCTCCCCTAGATTCTTGGGAGAACATGGCCCTCCTGCGTGATGGTTGCATGTCTCTTGGCAACAGAGGTCCCAGGGCGTTGGTAGGAAGGTACCTCTAGAGCTAGAATCTGGGGTCTGAGCGGCAGCATCACGGAGCTGTTTAGTCAGGGCCCAGGTGAGATAATGATCCTTCGGGAGGGGCCCATAGTGCTGTCTGAGCTGTGGACGGGACCTCAGCAGTTTCGGTTTCAGAGGAGGTTGTTCCCCTCCTCTACGTGGGCATGTGGCCACCGTGGCTCCTTGGCTGCCTGCTGGGTCCTGGTCCTGAGGTCACAGGACGAGGGCCACAAATGCCTCTCCAGTGATGGTTACACAGTGGCCCACGGCCCAGGCCAGCAGTGTGAGCTGCTTGTGGCCAACTGCAGGAGTGTCACAAGCCTCTTGCTGCCTGGGTTCAGAGAGGAGACACAGTGGGATGCTATACTCTGAGGGCCTATGCTAGGGGAAAAACTGGCTCCCAGGTGGGTGGGGGCAACAGCGCACCCCAGAAAATTACTTGGGATACCAGTTGGCTTCTGTTGCGACTTCAGAAGCCAAGCCTATTGAGAGCTTGCTGGTCATGGTGGTCTCCTGGGGCAGGTGGAGAACGATGGGCCATGCTCCCCCTCCGCACCTAGTTCTTCCTGAAATGATACCCCATCTTCCTAATAGCCTGTCTTTATACACACACACACACGGGTAAACTGAGGCCTGCGAGGAAATGTACACGCCAAGACCACCCGGTTGGTCAACTTCAGTGCCGTCCTGTTTTGCGGCAACATCCGTTCCCCTCTGTCTGTCCTCACCGAGCTCGGATCCTCTCTGCTTGGTGTGCCCAGTGACGTTCTCCCCTCTCTCAGGATACTGCAGGGGAGGACTCAGTAAGGCAACATGGCTAGTAAAGCTGAGAGTCAATAGCCTAGCACCGCCTACTGGATTGACATTTTTCATGCATCCGTCAAACACTTATTGAACCTTATTATGCACCAGGCTCGGTGCTGGGGCCACAGAAGAGAATAGAAAAAGTTTCCTGCCCCTGAAGGGCTCATAGTCTCAAATGGAATCTGACAAATGATGGTAGTGGTAGTAACAACAGCAACAAAGTATATTCAGTGCTTACTCTGTGCTCGTCCGCAGTCGAAGCATTTCCTTCTTATCAGCCCATCTGAGCCTCGCCGCCATCACCATCCTCACTTTCTAGGTGAGGAGGCTGGGGTTCAGAGAAGGTGAGGAGCTCCCCAAGAACACCACGTCAGTAATGGGGGGCACCACCACCACCTGGATCCTGGGAGCTTCAGCTCCAGGGATGGATGCTCTACATTGGCACTCCAGCTGAGGTGGGTCTGGGACAGGGTGGGTGTAAGGGGAGCGGTCAGCACCTTGGTGGGTGAGGAAAAGCTGCTCCAGGGAGCTGACGCTTGAGCTGGGGTCCTGAGTCTTCCCAGGGTGTCCTGGTCTTCGGCATCATGCACTGGGCTCGGGTTCTAGGTGCTGGGATTGCCCCACGGCCCTTCCTTGTAGTGTGAGGACCCTGCAAAGGAGGTGAGTTTTCCAGTGTTCTCCCTCTAGACCCAGGGACTTGGGAGCTGTATGCAGAGAGGAGAATTTGCATATCTGTGTGCTCAGCTCTGTTTTCAGAACAGACTTTCAAAGTCACGGTAGTGTGGGATCAAAAGCCTTTTAGGAAACTTTCAGAAGTAATGTTGCTCCTCTCCCCAACTGGGGTTAAGAGTCATGGGCCTTGGACCATGCCTTGTTGGTTAGAATAGAGATTGGACTAATTGACTCTCTGTTTTGGGAGCAGACACATCTAGGGCTTATTAGATGAGCTGAACCCCAGGTGTGTCCAGGTCCGTGGAACTGTAACATCCCAGACGTATAGCAAATATGGCCAAAGGAGAGAGACAGAGGCAGAGATCGAGGCAGACCAGCGCATGGGAAGCTCCCCCTTGTCTGTGCCCCAGCTTTAGCAGCAGGCCGATAGCAGAAGCGTGGCAGGGAAAGCTGTCCAGACCCTTCTGTGAGCCCCAGGTTCGTGTGGGAGAGGCAGTGGGCTTGCTCAAGGCCCACCCTATTCTGGAACTTGCCCGATGTCAGGTGGGTATACCAAGTAGTGACACTTCCCATATACTTACTGTCCCGAATCTCTGGCTCATTGGGCTGTTCGGTTCTGCCAGTGAGCCAGCATCACCCAGGTCCTCCTCTTCACTTTGCCCATGACCTCTGCCTGAGGTCACCCTCCTTGAAAATGTGCCGCCTAGGGAAGTGACCCTCGGTCACTGAGGAAGGAAAGGAGGCATGGCAGCCATCCGCTCTGGCAGTGGCTCTTAGAACCTTTGGCCTGACCCTCCTGCCTTCTGGGCTCCCTTCCGCCATGTCTCCGTGTCCTATCAGGAAGGTATCCTAAGAGATCACTGCTGTCATGTGGTTCTCATTCTTGATTCATCCTGGGCATATTCTCACTCTCCTGCCCTCTCTTTGAAACTTGTTAAAGACAGTTTCTTTAAGTGGAGAGTAAGGCTGGTAAGTAGGACTTTGAAGATGACAGTACAGGTGGGCAGGAATCACCTGAGCAGTGCCAAGGTGAGCAGGTGGCTGGGTCAGTATCACCCAAAAAACCAATAGTCTCTCACAACGTGGTCTCATGAGAAAAACTATGACCACTATAAATAGCTTCCAAATTACAGTTCTTTATAGCCAAAGAGAAATGTCATAAGTATTTAAATGCAGTTCAACTCTGCAGTAGCACACACCAGATCCAATCCATAACGTAAAATCAGGTATCTAGAGAATGGCAATCAGCTCCAATCGCCGACCTGGTCTCAGCTAATTACACTAAAGGTTTTTTTTTTCTTTTTTCTGGGGGTCAGGGCAACTTTGCCTTGGGAAGCAGAAATGCAGAAGTGGGGTCCCCTTGTCCCCAGTGTTTTCCCGGCCCTATTTCCCTGGAGTCTGGCCAATAAAACAGGAGCCAGCTAATCAGGATGTTTCTGCAATTATTGCTGCTGTTCTGGAAGCCCCAGCAGCCAAAGGATCTAGAATCGTTCCGTTGGCCTTCACCCCAGAGGGCCAGCTGGCTCAGGTAGAACCAGGCTGTCTTTGGGGTGGAGGAGATGTGATCTTGTAGCAGGACCCCTGGTGGCTGCCTATGCAGGCTCCCTCAGGTCACTTTAGTACCTTCATAGTGATGCAACTTCACATTTTACGTGACTGAAATATCCAGACCTCGCTTATCATATTATGTTGGGTGGGAGGGGGCAGTAGTTTCGAGTGGGTGGGGAAGCGGAAGGTTGGAGGTTTATTTTAATTCAGATTGGGCATTTCACTATGAGATCCATAAAAATGATTATCGTCTAATATGATGCTCAGAAAAGAGGGCTCCTACTCTCTGATGCTTGTGGATTTCCTAGGGACCGTCCCAGCCTGATTGTCTTTGTAGAGTAGTGACCTTTATCTGCAACAAAGCCTGAGATGCACCTCCCAAAGACAGGAGAGCAAGTTCGCTGCTAATGAGCCTAGATTCGCCTTCTTTTCTCCTGTAGAGAGGATTTTCATTTTGCTTCTTCTGTAGGTGAATGCTATGTGCTTTCATGTATTATTTTGTTTAATCAATTAATAATCCTGGAATGAAGATGTTCTTATGACCATCATTTTACAGATAAGGAGATGGAGGCTCAGGGAAGGTAGGACGCTGGTCTAAATTCATACAACCTGTAAGTGACAGAGCTGGGATTTGAGTCTGCCTGGCTCCAAAGTCTAGACTCTGCCACTCTGCATCCTAAATGTCCTCGGGATGCAGTGGTTAAGGTAGGTATGGAGTAGTTCTTTAATGCTTAATGCTCTTTTTTTGGAAGGTGGTGGTGGGCATAGACCTCCTTAAAATTTTTATGAAAATTGTAGACCTGTGGGTGGGCGGAGAGTGAGGGTACACCTTGACCCCACAGTTTTGCACTCAATTTCCAGCGGTCTAGGGGACTGTGGACCCCATCTGTGGATTATGTAGGCCTAGGGGAGTCCTGGGATCTCAGGTTAAGCTAATTAGGGTTTGGGGCGCTTCATTAAAAGTAAAAGATTCATGGAAATCCCCTGGCAGGCAGTGCTTGGGACTCAGAGCTTTCACAGCCAGGACCCAGGTTCATTCCCTGGTCGGGGAACTGGGATCCCGCGTGATGCATGGTGCGGCCAAAAAAAAAAAAAAAGTAAAAGATCCATTAACAGTTTTTAAAGAAAACGATTGAGTGATTGGAAGACCATTTCCAGAAATTTCCTTTTGGTTCTTTAGGAATAAAGAGCAGGGAAGGAGAAGGAGGATGGAGGGGAGATGAGAGAAGGGAAGAGGAAGCAGGATGGGTGGCATTAAGGAATTATCCAGCAAGCAGTAAAAGCAATTTGCACTGTGAATAATTAAGGTTGTTTAGCCCCTCCGGAGTTGGCTGAAGCACCATTCACAAGCACTTCCTTCTTTCAGGTTAAAATTAATTGGAGTGTTGGTTTATTTATCTTTTCCCTCAGTAAACCAAATGATTCATCCTGATTTATAAACTTTCCACCTCTCCACTGTCTATTAAGGCCAGTGGGGGTGAGCGATTGATGATTTGATTGTACTCCCCAGGGCCAGTGTTTGTAGAACCCAGACGCAGGTGGCCGGGTCACTGACCGCTAGAGACTTCTCAGAGCCCGGAGTTTCTAGTTTCTTTGAAAAGGGAAAACAGGTGGCCTCGTGAATGTGGTTGTCTTACATGTCTTCAGGCACACTTTTTTGCAGCAACTGGAATATATGGCGAAAAAGGGTAAGGAGGATTAGACCCAAGAGCTTGGGGATTTTTATATTTCAATACTAGATAGAGTTTCTCAAACCCACCGGGAAGGATACTTAATACAACTCTGCTTCTTGTATTTAGAGAAGACGCCTGGAGAAGGTGCCCCTGATATTAGAGTGGCCCATGTAAACATGCACCACAACGATGCAGAATTCTTTTATGTGGCTTATCTCCTCTGCTAGGAGTTTGTAATCTCCTGAGATTTCAGAAATAAATAAGACCAGGAAGCACCTTTCAGCTCTGAGGAGGTAGAACACCCATCCCAGAGCCTGTTGGTCAGTCTTCTGAGACACTCCAGAGGAGACCTGACTCTGCAGTGATCCTGAGAGGCCTCGGAGCACATGGCTGCTGCTGTGGCTCTAGATTCTACCATGTGAGGTAGACTCTTTCCTCTAGCCCTGCCCAGTGGAATGACCTTGACAAGAAAGACTAGAGGTTAAAGCACAGCTTTGGCGGCCAACTGCCTGAGCTCACGTCCTTCCTCACCACTCACTGGCTTGACGAACTTGGTCTTAGCCTCCTCTCTGTGCCTCACTTTCCTCCTCTGTAATAGAAAGATAATAACATAAATCGTAACACAAATAAGTGTGGTTTTTTTTGTTTTGTTTTGTTTTGTTTTGCGGTACGCGAGCCTCTCACCGTTGTGGCCTCTCCCGTCGCGGACGCGCAGGCTCAGCGGCCATGGCTCACGGGCCCAGCCGCTCCGCGGCATGTGGGATCTTCCCGGACCGGGGCACGAACCCGTGTCCCCTGCATCGGCAGGCGGACTCTCAACCACTGCGCCACCAGGGAAGCCCACAAATAAGTTTTGTGTGAGGATTAATTGAATCAACATATGGAGGCACTTAGAAAAGTGCCTTTCATGTTTAGAGGATTAGAACAGGGCTCTCAAGGAATTTTAGTTATTATTATTTAAAAAAAATTTTTTTTAATTTATTTATGTTTGGCTGCACCACGCAGCATGTGGGATCTTAGTTCCCTGACCAGGGATTGAACCCACGCCTCCTGCATTGGAAGTGTGGATTCTTAACCACTGGACTGACAGGGAAGTCCTCCTTTTAGATATTATTATTATCATTTCGACTCTAAGTTTCAGGTTCTCCACTTGTAGAAAGGTGCTGATGATACTGGGGTTGTCTTGAGGATGATGAAATAATGCAGCCAGTGTGCTGAGAACAGTGCTGGGCAGAGCATTCATGCTCGTCGGTGTTTGCAGCAGTGGTCATATCTCCAGTGACAAGAAACGCATCAGTGGGTCTTGGCAGTTCCCACCTGGATTAAGACTTGAGGTTGCTGAGAAACCTTGTAGCAGGTCAGAGCCCTTAAAATGTTGATCTGCCCCCTGTCCTAGGCGGCTTCAGTCAGTGCCAACGCTTACAAGGCCTGGGCAGCATGTCTCTTGGCACCCAAGATGCCAGGTCTGCCAGGGTATAGGATTTACACATCTATCCACCACCCCTCAGTTTGGGCGCAGTGAGCCTGAGTACCTGTGTCCTTTGTGTGTTAAGTTTCTAGTAATAGGGCTGGTAAAAAAAAAAGCTCACTGGTACTAGTGCTGTTGAAAAAAGTTCACTGGTAATAGTGCTTTGAAGAAATGAATGTATTAGGGTTCTTCTTAGAAGAATGATTTTAAGATTATATTATGCTGATGGAAAGCAGAAAAAAAAAATCAGTGCTCCTCCCTAGGCCCTGTGCTCTAAAAGGGTAAAATTAATTCATGAAGCATATCTGTGAAGCAAAGGCTCCAGAGCCATGGCTCCACTGCTAATTCTGGCGACAGCAGCGATGTAGAGGAATGATGGTCACTACATGAAGAGACTCCGACAGGCGCTACAAGAGCAGAGGATGTGAAAGACTTGGGGATGGGTCTAAAAAGCAAAAACGCATTTAAAAAAAAAGGAAAAGGTCTCATAAGCATTGAAATCTGACCCACAGGAGAACAAGGACCTTCTTGAGATCATGGGTATTTGTGGGCTGTCGGTGGGATTGGGCAAAGCTAATTGCCTCTGTCTCGTTGATGTGGTTGAACCACAGGGTGGGGCTTAGCTCTGAAGGGCCTTCTTCCTTCTTCCCGGGTTAAGGAGAAAATGCCCATAGGAGTCAGGCTGGACGTAATACAATAAGGAGTGGTGGGGACTGGTATCACCTGTCTACAGGGGACACCCACTCAACTGTAGTGAATTATTGCCTGGTAGGAACATGGAGCAAGTCTTTCAGATCTTCTTTTTATTCAGGTGATTCTGGAAATACAGTTTTTTTTTTTTTTTTTAATGTAATACGATTTAAAAAAACCATGTGGTTGGCCATTTGGCAACCTTTGACTGTAGAAGACGACCAGGGAGCTAGCTTTGTATGTGTAGCGCAGCCGTTGGTGTCATCTGGGAACAGCGGGCTACACTCCTTCAACTTTGGCCACCACCCCCTCAGCTGTCAAAAGGGAAGGGCTCACAGCTTTTGGGGGACCTGATGGAGATAGTCTTATCCTCCAAACTTCTCCATCCCATCATTGCCAGTGGTGGTCCTAGAATTCCATTCCAGGGCTTACACTTCCTCATCCTTTTCTGGAAAGCATCCCTGCAGCCCTTCCATTAAAACATAATGGAAATTTCTGTTATAAATAGGGTAGACAGGTACACTTTTAAAGTCTTTTAAAAACCTTTTGGTCTCATGACATTTCTGTCCACCGAGGATCCAAGGGAGTTATGGGATGTTTATGTAGAGGTGGGCCTCACTTGAAAAGACAAAAAAAAAAAACCAAATTGAATTCAGAATGGAGATTGGGAGCTGACTATTCTCAGCACAAAAGGATTTTTCTCATTATAAAAATTTCCATCCTAAGGTTCCATCAGAGTGTTCTTGTTGAATTTACAATAGGATTTAGTTGATAAGTCAATTTGACCTACACATAATTTTTAGCAAAACATCTGCAGCGTAAATTGAGGTGCACCTGCCCTTCATACCACTTTTTTCTCACTTTGTGTTTCATTTTCCACTTCGGTCTGTCTGTGTCATCTTTAAGTATCTCTGTGTTTTCATTCTTACAGTTTCCGGGGACTTCAAAGCAAACCCACATATTAAATGTAGGAAGCCAGAAACACTCTCCCTAATTGGATAAATGGCTCATAATTCCTCTTTCTTTAATATGTACCAGTTGTTGGGAAGAGACGATCAAGGAAAAAGTGGGGGGATGAGATGATGGAGATTGATCTGGCATCTATACCTCTATAGCCAATACTGAGAAAGTAGGGTTTATCAAAACAACTTTCACAACATGATGGAGGCCTCTGCTCTCAAGATTTTCACATTTGAACTTTTCATTTATGATGTTGTGGCAGAGTGGAGGCTTAGAGACAGGGCTTAAAATCCTGGCTTTTCTAGGTACTAACAATGCAAACTTTCTGCAGCCCATTTTCTTGTCTGTAAAATGGGAGCATAATGCTTTATCTTGCAGTGTAGCTGTTGAGGACTAGATGAATGATGTGTTCAAATTCAAAGTCACCTACAAAGCCAGCATCCAGCCTATAGCACTCATTTGATAAATGTTGGTTCTTTTTTTCTCATGAATGTGTTCATGGTGAATGAATTCCCTCTCAGTAATTCCTATTTAGAAGGCTTTTGGAGCTGATGCCTAGAACCGAAGAAACCTACATATTTCATTAATTTTAAGGTACAGTTTTCTCCCATAGTTTAATAACATCTTTAAAATCAAGAAATGTCTTTATAATTGATGGCTTCTTAAGGCAATAATTGGCACATTTTTTCCTTCTTGGGGACACATAAAATAGTGGTCCATCTTCTCCTATTGATGACAACTTAGATTCAGTGAAAATGAGAATTTATAGTTTTAAAGGTGAGGCTGTAGTTATACTTTACACGTGTAACGTATAACTTCTTCTTCACCTCCTCCCCCTCCTCTTCCTTCTTCTTCCTCTAACAGTTTTATTGAGATATATCTCATATACTATAAAATTTAACCATTTGAAATGGTTCAGTGGTTTTTAGTATATTCACAGACTTGTGCAGCCATCACCACAATCTACTTCTAGGATATTTTCAACACCGCCAGAAGAAACTCTCTATCCATTATCACCCGTTCCCCAACCCCTGCCCCCAGTCTTTCCAACTCTGGACAACCACTAATCTTTCTGTCTCTATGGACTTGCCTATTCTGGACATGCCACATAAATAGAATCGTATAATACATGACCTTTTGTGACTGGCTTCTTTCACTTAGCATATTGTGTTCAAGGTTCATCCATGTTGTGGCATGTTCATCCATGTTGTGGCATATTCATCCATGTTGTGGCATCCAGATAATATTCCATTGTGTTGCTATACCAAACTTCATTTCACCATTTATCAGTTGGACATTTAGGATGATTCCACTTCTTGTCTATTATGAATAATGCTTCTGTGAACATTGGTGTACAGGTTTTTGTGTGGATATATGTTTTTATTTCTCTTGAGTATACATCTATGAGTGGAATTATTGGTCATAAAATGTGTTAGCTTGGGCTGCCATAACAAAATACCCTATACTGACTGTTTAAACAACAGAGAGATTTATTGATTACAATTCTGGAGGCTGAGAAATGTAAGATCAGGATGCCAGCATGGTGAGAGCCCTCTTCTTGGCTTGCAGACAGCCACCTTCTTCCTGTGTCCTCACACGGCAGGGGAAGAGAGAGAGGGGGAGAGAACAAGCTCTCTGTATCTCTTCTTACAAGGACACCAATCCCATTTTGAGGGCCCCACCCATATGACCTCATTCAAACCTAATTATCTCCCCATCTCCGAATACTGTCACGTTGGAGCTTAGGGCTTCAATACATGAATTTCAGGGAGACACAATTCAGTCCATAGCATATGCATCTCTATGCTTAACTTTTGGAGACCCTTTGGCTTCTTTTATTATCAGCTCTGTTCGGGCTCCAGTTTTTATAAGTGACCCTTATGAGTTTACTATGAGTCACATACTCTGCAGCTCATAGGTGCTAACACCATGGTCATTCATTTATTTATTCAGCAGAAACTTAATTACCTGATCTGTGCTGGATACTCTAAATCAGCAAGCCAGTAAACATGATCAGGGACCATTTATAAACTGGTCGGGGGGGGGGGGCAGGCAAAAAAAAAAAAAAAAAAAGCAAAAATAAAACAAAAAAATATTTTAGAAAAATTTCTGCATTCATGCCCTGAAAATAAAAGAGGAGACCAGTCAAACAGAAGATCGCGGTGGCTTGACATAGTGGGGTGGTAAAGTAGGGAGTTAAAGAGAAGAAAGACATTTTGGGCAAGACTCACTAATGGACGGATGTGGAGCAAAGAAAGAGGAGGAACAAAGGGTCCTTCCAGATGTTTGGCTTTAATAACAGGCGGTGCCGTTTACTGAGAAGGGGAGAGCTACATTGGGAGTAAGCTGTTTGGGAAGAAAGCAGGGGGTTTGTCATGGATATGTTAAATTTGACAAATCTGTGAAACTTGGAAGAAGGGATATCGAGTAGGAAGTTGGATACAAAAGTCTAGAACCGGGGAGACACTCTGTGTTGGAGTTATACTTTCAGGAAATAAAAAGATGATTTTGAACTCATGGGAATGGGTGGGATCATGCAGGGGAAAGAGGAGAAAGTGGCCCAGGGTGGAGAGAGGAAGGTCTCCAACATTTAGAGACTGGGCAAAGCAGGAGCAGCCTGGATGGGAAACTGAGAAAAGAACATGACCCAGGAGGGTGGGATGATGGAAGTCAGGGGAAGAGAGTGTTTCAGGGAGGAGGAAGTGGTGCACTGCCAAATGCTGCTGAGACATCAGGGAGGACAAGGGTCCAGGGTCACCTGCAGAGTTTATAACACTGGTGTCGTTGGTGTCCTCGACAAGGGCAGACTTAGCAAGTGGTAGGGAGGGGGCCAGGGTGAGGTGGATGGAGGACGGAGCTCTTTTGGAAATTTGACTGTAAAGACATTGAGTCGAGAATCTGAGTGGGATGTGGGATCAAGGGAAGTTTTGTTTTATACAGTGGAAGGTAGCTGAGCACGTGTATACTTTGATGCCAGTGTTCCAGTCGTGAGGGAGAGATGGCTAGAGCAGCACAGACAGAACAAAGCTGAAAGAGCATCCGTGGAGGGTGTGGCCTTTTATAGGAGGAGGGGAACTTGCGCCACTGGATGAGGTGGCGAAGAGGAGGGACTGGACGGCTGTGAGTGCGGGTGTGGGGGGCTGCTGGTAGGAAAGAGTGAAACTTGATCTGATTTCATGTATTATTATTTATTATTTTTTTTTTTTAAACATCTTTATTGGGGTATAATTGCTTTACAATGGTGTGTTAGTTTCTGCTTTACAACAAAGTGAATCAGCTATACATATACATATGTTCCCATATGTCTTCCCTCTTGCGTCTCCCTCCCTCCCACTCTCCCCATCCCACCCTTCCAGGCTGTCACAAAGCACCGAGCTAATATCCCTGTGCCTTGCGGCTGCTTCCCCCCAGCTATCTACCTTACTACGTTTGTTAGTGTGTATATGTCCATGACTCTCTCCCGCCCTGTCAAAACTCACCCTTCCCCCTCCCCATATCCTTAAGTCCGTTCTCCAGTAGGTCTGCGTCTTTATTCCTATCTTACCCCTAGGTTTTTCATGACATTTTTTTCCCTTAAATTCCATATATATGTGTTAGCATACGGTATTTGTCTTTTTCTTTCTGACTTACTTCACTCTGTATGACAGATTCTAGGTCTATCCATCTCATTACAAATAGCTCAATTTCATTTCTTTTTAAGGCTGAGTAATATTCCATTGTGTATATGTGCCACATCTTCTTTATCCATTCATCCGATGATGGGCGCTTAGGTTGTTTCCATGTCCTGGCTATTGTAAATAGAGCTGCAATGAACATTTTGGTACATGACTCTCTTTGAATTTTGGTTTTCTCAGGGTATATGCCAAGTAGTGGGATTGCTGGGTCATATGGTAATTCTATTTGTAGTTTTTTAAGGAACCTCCATACTGTTCTCCACAGTGGCTGAACCAATTCACATTCCCACCAGCAGTGCAAGAGTGTCCCCTTTTCTCCACACCCTCTCCAGCATTTATTGTTTCTTGATTTTTTGATGATGGCCATTCTGACTGGTGTGAGATGATATCTCATTGTAGTTTTGATTTGCATTTCTCTAATGATTAATGATGTTGAGCATTCTTTCATGTGTTTGTTGGCATTCTGTATATCTTCTTTGGAGAAATGTCTATTTAGGTCTTCTGCCCATTTTTGGATGGGATTGTTTGTTTTTTTGTTATTGAGCTGCATGAGCTGCTTGTAAATTTTGGAGATTAATCCTTTGTCAGTTGCTTCATTTGCAAATGTTTTCTCCCATTCTGAGGGTTGTCTTTTGGTCTTGGTTATGGTTTCCTTTGCTGTGCAAAAGCTTTGAAGTTTCATTAGGTCCCATTTATTTTTGTTTTTATTTCCATTACTCTAGGAGGTGGGTCAGAAAGGATCTTGCTGTGATTTATGTCATAGAGTGTTCTTCCTATGTTTTCTTCTAAGAGTTTGATAGTTTCTGGCCTTACATTTAGGTCTTTAATCCATTCTGAGCTTATTTTTGTGTATGGTGTTAGGGAGTGATCTAATCTCATACTTTTACATGTACCTGTCCAGTTTTCCCAGCACCATTTATTGAAGAGGCTGTCCTTTCTCCACTGTACATTCCTGCCTCCTTTATCAAAGATAAGGTGTCCATATGTGCGTGGGTTTATCTCTGGGCTTTCTATCCTGTTCCACTGATCTATCTTTCTGTTTTTGTGCCAGTACCATACTGTCTTGATTACTGTTGCTTTGTAATATAGTCTGAAGTCAGGGAGCCTTATTCCTCCAGCTCCTTTTTTCGTTCTAAAGATTGCTTTGGCTATTCGGGGTCTTTTGTGTTTCCATACAAATTGCGAAATTTTTTGTTCTAGTTCTGTGAAAAATGCCAGTGGTAGTTTGATAGGGATTGCATTGAATCTGTAGATTGCTTTGGGTAGTAGAGTCATTTTCACAATGTTGATTCTTCCCATCCAAGAACATGGTATATCTCTCCATCTATTTGTATCATCTTTAATTTCTTTCATCAGTGTCTTATAATTTTCTGCATACAGGTCTTTCGTATCCTTAGGTAGGTTTATTCCTAGATATTTTATTCTTTTTGTTGCAATGGTAAATGGGAGTGTTTTCTTGATTTCACTTTCAGATTTTTCATCATTAGTATATAGGAATGCCAGAGATTTCTGTGCATTAATTTTGTATCCTGCTACTTTACCAAATTCATTGATTAGCTCTAGTAGTTTTCTGGTAGCATCTTTAGGATTCTCTATGTATAGTATCATGTCATCTGCAAACAGTGACAGCTTTACTTCTTCTTTTCCGATTTGGATTCCTTTTATTTCCTTTTCTTCTCTGATTGCTGTGGTTAAAACTTCCAAAACTATGTTGAATAAGAGTGGTGAGAGTGGGCAACCTTGTCTTGTTCCTGATCTTAGTGGAAATGCTTTCAGTTTTTCACCATTGAGGATGATGTTTGCTGTGGGCTTGTCATATATGGCCTTTATTATGTTGAGGTAAGTTCCCTCTATGCCTACTTTCTGGAGGGTTTTTATCATAAATGGGTGTTGAATTTTGTCGAAAGCTTTCTCTGCATCTATTGAGATGATCATATGGTTTTTCTCCTTCAATTTGTTAATATAGTTTATCACATTGATAGATTTGCGTATATTGAAGAATCCTTGCATTCCTGGAATAAACCCCACTTGATCATGGTGTATAATCCTTTTAATGTGCTGTTGGATTCTGTTTGCTAGTATTTTGTTGAGGATTTTTGCATCTATGTTCATCAGTGATATTGGCCTGTAGTTTTCTTTCTTTGTGACATCCTTGTCTGGTTTTGGTATCAAGGTGATGGTGGCTTCGTAGAAGGAATTTGGGAGTGTTCCTCCCTCTGCTATATTTTGGAAGAGTTTGAGAAGGATAGGTGTTAGCTCTTCTCTAAACGTTTGATAGAATTCACCTGTGAAGCCATCTGGTCCTGGGCTTTTGTTTGTTGGAAGGTTTTTAATCACAGTTTCAATTTCAGTGCTTGTGATTGGTCTGTTCATATTTTCTATTTCTTCCTGATTCAGTCTTGGCAGGTTGTGCATTTCTAAGAATTTGTCCATTTCTTCCAGATTGTCCATTTTATTGGCATAGAGTTGCTTGTAGTAATCTCTCATGATTTTTTTTATTTCTGCAGTGTCAGTTGTTACTTCTCCTTTTTCATTTCTAATTCTATTGATTTGAGTCTTCTCCCTTTTTTCCCTGATGAGTCTGGCTAGTGGTGTATCTATTTTGTTTATCTTCTCAAAGAACCAGCTTTTAGTTTTATTGATCTTTGCTATTGTTTCCTTCATTTCTTTTTCATTTATTTCTGATCTGATTTTTATGATTTCTTTCCTTCTGCTAGCTTTGGGGTTTTTTTGTTCTTCTTTCTCTAATTGCTTGAGGTGCAAGGTTAGGTTGTTTATTCGAGATGTTTCCTGCTTCTTAAGGTGGGCTTGTATTGCTATAAACTTCCCCCTTAGAACTGCTTTTGCTGCATCCCATAGGTTTTGGGTCGTTGTGTCTCCATTGTCATTTGTTTCTAGGTATTTTTTTATTTCCTCTTTGATTTCTTCAGTGATCACTTCATTATTAAGTAGTGTATTGTTTAGCCTCCATGTGTTTGTATTTTTTACAGATCTTTTCCTGTAATTGATATCTAGTCTCATGGCGTTGTGGTCGGAAAAGATACTTGATACAATTTCAGTTTTCTTAAATTTACCAAGGCTTGATTTGTGACCCAAGATATGATCTATCCTGGAGAATGTTCCATGAGCACTTGAGAAAAATGTGTATTCTGTTGTTTTTGGATGGAGTGTCCTATAAATATCAATTAAGTCCATCTTGTTTAATGTATCATTTAAAGCTTGTGTTTCCTTATTTATTTTCATTTTGGATGATCTGTCCATGGGTGAAAGTGGGGTGTTAAAGTCCCCTACTATGAATGTGTTACTGTTGATCTCCCCTTTTATGGTTGTTAGTATTTGCCTTATGTATTGAGGTGCTCCTATGTTGGGTGCATAAATATTTACAATTGTTATATCTTCTTCTTGGATCGATCCCTTGATCATTATGTAGTGTCCTTCTTTGTCCCTTTTAATAGTCCTTATTTTAAAGTCTATTTTGTCTGATATGAGAATTGCTACTCCAGCTTTCTTTTGGTTTCCATTTGCATGGAATATCTTTTTCCATCCCCTTACTTTCAGTCTGTATGTGTCTCTAGTTCTGAAGTGGGTCTCTTGTAGACAGCATATATAAGGGTCTTGTTTTTGTATCCATTCAGCCAATCTGTGTCTTTTGGTGGGAGCATTTAGTCCATTTACATTTAAGGTAATTATCGATATGTATGTTCCTATTTCCATTTTATATATTGTTTTGGGTTCGCTACTATAGGTCATTTCCTTCTCTTGTGTTTCGTGTCTAGAGAAGTTCCTTTAGCATTTCTTGTAAGGCTGGTTTGGTGGTGCTGAACTCTCTCAGCTTTTGCTTGTCTGTAAAGGTTTTAATTTCTCCATCAAATGTGAATGAGATCCTTGCTGGGTAGAGTAGTCTTGGTTTCAGGCTATTCTCCTTCATCACTTTCAGTATGTCCTGCCACTCCCTTCTGGCTTGTAGGGTTTCTGCTGAGAGATCAGCTGTTAACCTTATGGGGATTCCCTTGTGTGTTATTTGTTGTTTTTCCCTTGCTGCTTTTAATATGCTTTCTTTGTATTTAATTTTTGACAGTTTGATTAATATGTGTCTTGGCGTGTTTCTCCTTGTATTTATCCTGTATGGGACCCTCTGTGCTTCCTGGACTTGATTAACTATTTCCTTTCCCATATTAGGGAAGTTTTCAACTATAATCTCTTCAAATATTTTCTCAGTCCCTTTCTTTCTTTCTTCTTCTTCTGGAACCCCTATAATTCGAATGTTGGTGCGTTTAATGTTGTCCCAGAGGTCTCTGAGACTGTCCTCAGTTCTTTTCATTCTTTTTTCTTTATTCTGCTCTGCAGTAGTTATTTCCACTACTTTATCTTCCAGGTCACTTATCCGTTCTTCTGCCTCAGTTATTCTGCTATTGATCCTATCTAGAGTGATTTTAATTTCATTTATTGCATTGTTCATCGTTGCTTGTTTCATCTTTAGTTCTTGTAGGTCCTTGTTAACTGTTTCTTGCATTTTGTCCATTCTACTTCCAAGATTTCGGATCATCCTTACTATCATTATTCTGAATTCTTTTTCAGGTAGATTGCCTATTTCCTCTTCATTTGTTAGGTCTGGTGGGTTTTTATCTTGCTCCTTCATCTGCTGTGTGTTTTTCTGTCTTCTCATTTTGCTTATCTTACTGTGTTTGGGGTCTCCTTTTTGCAGGCTGCAGGTTCGTATTTCCCGTTGTTTTTGATGTCTGTCTCCAGTGGCTAAGGTTGTTTCAGTGGGTTGTGTAGGCTTCCTGGTGGAGGGGACTAGTGCCTGTGTTGTGCTGGATGAGGCTGGATCTTGTCTCTCTAGTGGGCAGGTTCACGTCTGGTGGTGTGTTTTGGGGTGTCTGTGGCCTTATTATGATTTTAGGCAGCCTCTCTGCTAATGGGTGGGGTTGTGTTCCTGTTTTGCTAGTTGTTTGGCATAGGTTGTCCAGCACTGTGGCTTGCTGGTCGTTGAGTGAAGCTGGGTGCTGGTGTTAAGATGGAGGTCTCTGGGAGATTTCCGCTGTTTAATATTATGTGGAGCTGGGAGGTCTCTTGTTGACCAGTGACCTGAAGTTGGCTCTCCTACCTCAGAGGCAGAGCCCTGACTCCTGGCTGGAGCACCAAGAGCCTTTCATCCACACGGCTCAGAATAAAAGGGAGAAAAAGTAGAGAGAATTAGTAGAAGTATGAGGAAAGAAAGAAGGAAAGGAGGAAAGGAAGGAAGGAAGAAAGAAGCAAGGAAGGAAAGAAAGGAGGGAGGGAGGGAGGAAGGAAGGAAGGAGTGAAAGAAGGAAAAAAAGACAGAAAGAAAGATGATACAGTAAAAATAAAATAAAGTATAATATAGTTATTGAATTAAAAAATATTTAGAAAAAAAAAAAAGGGACGGATAGAACCTTAGGACAAATGTTGGAAGCAAAGCTATACAGAGAAAATCTTACACAGAAGCATACACATACACCTTCACAAAAAGAGGTAAAGGGGGAAAAATCATAAATCCTGCTCCCTGAGACCACCTCCTCAATTTGGGGTGATTCGTTGTCTAAAGGAGGGAGGGAAGGAAGGAAAGAAAGAAAGAACGAAGGTAAAGTATAATAAAGTTATTACAATTAAACTTAATTATTAAGAAAAAGAATTTTTAAAAAAAGTCATGGACGGATAGAGCCCTAGGACAAATGGTGGAAGCTAGAGTATACAGACTAGATGTCACACAGGAGCATACACGTACACCTTCACAAAAAGAGGAAAAGGGAAAAAAATCATAGATTTCGCTCCTAAATTCCACCTCTTCAATTTGGGATCATTCCTTGTCTATTCAGGTATTCCACAGATGCAGGGTATATCAAGTTGATTGTGGAGCTTTAATCCGCTGCTTCTGTGGCTGCTGGGAGAGATTTCCCTTTCTCTTCTTTGTTTTCACAGCTCACAGGAGCTCAGCTTTGGATTTGGCCCTGCCTCTGCGTGTAGGTCGCTGGAGGGCGTCTGTTTTTTCGCTCAGACAGGACGGGGTTAAAGGAGCCGCTGATTCGGGAGCTCCGGCTCACTCAGGCCGGGGGTTGGGGGATGGGGGAAGGAGGGGCGCTGCGTGCGGGGCGGGCCTGCGGCTGCAGAGGCAGCGTGACGTTGTGGCAGAGGCCGGCGTGATGTTGCACCAGCCTGAGACCCGCCGTGCGTACTCCCGGGGAAGTTGTCCCTGGATCCCGGGAACCTGGCAGTGGCGGGCTGCACAGGCTCCGCGGAAGAGGGGTGTGGAGAGTGACCTGTGCTCGCACACAGGCCCCTTGGTGGCGGCAGCAGCAGCCTTAGCGTCTCCCGCCCGTCTCTGGGGTCCGCGGTTTTAGCCGCGGCTCGCGCCCGTCTCTGGAGTTCCTTTAAGCAGCGCTCTTAAACCCCTCTCCTCGCGCACCAGGAAACAAAGAGGGAAGAAAAAGTCTCTTGCCTCTTCGGCCGGTGCAGGCTTTTCCCCGAACTCCCTCCCGGCTAGTCATGGTGCACTAACCCCTTCAGGCTATGTTCAAGCCGCCAACCCCAGTCCTCTCCCTGAGCTCCGTCGAAAACCAAAACCCGAGCCTCAGCTCGCAGCCCCGCCCGCCCCGGTGGGTGAACAGCAAGCCTCTCGGGTTGGTGAGTGCTGGTCGGCACCGATCGTCTGTGCAGGAATCTCCCCGCTTTGCCCTCCGCACCCGTCGCTGTGCACCACTCCGCAGTCCCGAAACTCCCCCCTCTGCCTCCCGCAGTCTCCGCCCGCGGAGGGGCTTCCTAGTGTGTGGAAACTTTTCCTCCTTCACAGCTCCCTCCCACTGGTGCAGGTGCCGTCCTTATTCTTTTGTCTCTGTTTTTTCTTTTGCCCTACCCAGTTACGTGGGGAGTTTCTTGCCTTTTGGGAGGTCTGAGGTCTTCTGCCAGCCTTCAGTAGGAGTTCTGTAGGAGTTGTTCCACGTGTGGATGTATTTCTGGTGTATCCGTGGGGAGGAAGGCGATCTCCGCGTCTTACTCTTCCGCCATCTTCAAGGTCCCCTCATGTATTATTTTTAATGACAGTATGAAGTGAGGCCATCAGCTGAGCATGGTGGTGCAGAAAAGGACATGGCAAGTTAGGGAGGAGAAGAGAAACTATGAAATAATGGGAAATTAGAAAGCAAACCAATTCAAGAAAAATAGCAGCTTGCCGGTTAATAATGAGGGTCAGTTTGCAGCGTAAGATCATGAGTTTAAAGTGAACCCAGTCATGTCAGTTGTGTGTTTTTTTTTTTTTGTTTTTTGCGGTACGCAGGCCTCTCACCGCTGTGTCCTCTCCCGCTGCGGAGCACAGGCTCCGGATGCGTAGGCTCAGCGGCCATGGCTCACGGGCCCAGCCGCTCCGCGGCATGTGGGATCTTCCCGGACCAGGTCACGAACCCGCGTCCCCTGCATCAGCAGGCGGACTCTCAATAACTGCACCACCAGGGAAGCCCAGTTGTGTGGTTTTTATCCAGGAAATTTCAGCTACCCAGGAACGCATGGGGAACAGAGGAAGAGTTAAGACCATCGTGGGGAAGGACTTTTGTTAGGGCTGAAGGGTGGCTCTAAAGGGATGGTGATAAGGTTGGATTGTGAAGAGGGGTGGGAGGTGAGGCAGGAGCAAATGGCTGGCCAGGGGCTTGGGAGTTTGGAGGTTTCCCTGAGGTTGAAGAATGATGCCAGTGGGGACTCTTGAGCAGGTGAGCCCAAGAGGTAAGAGGTCATGGTTGAAGAATGGGTTGTTTGGGGTCATGGTTTCAGATGTGCCACAGGCGCTGTTGCTAGCCAGGTCCAGAGCATGTCCATGGAAGTGGATGGGTGGCATGCAGTACAGGGAAAGATCACAGATATAAGCACAACAAGGAACCGAGAGGCCAGCCTTTCTGATGGTTCATCTGTGTCACAGTTATCAAGACGATGAGAGGAGGTGGCGGGGATGGGGAAGACCGTGAGCCAGGAGCTAGGTCCTTAGTCATACCCTCTAGACCCACTTGTAACTGTGTGTGATCAGGATACATTTTGCCACCCTGTTTCTTGTGCCTTGAATACAGCTTCGAATTTAATCGATGTACAGGAATCAAAGTTTCAGAAGTTCAAGGCCATCCCTTGCAGCTCCTGCTTTATGTTTTAAGGGTGGTGGTTGGGGTGACCTGTTCTTGGAGATGTGGTTGCTTCTGCCCTCACAAGTGCCTTCTTCAAGCCTCCTCTACTGCTGCCTTTGATCTGAACCGAACATAAACATCAAGGATTCGATTAAGGAGACAAAGAGGAATAGAAAGTCTAAGCCCAGATGCTGAAAGGTACCTTTCAGGTCTCCAACCTCAGCTGCATTCCACGCGTGTAGGACCAGAGCTGTTTTTGCTCTTTTGCAGTGTGCCCTGTGAATTAGACCACATTGTTATTTACACATCATAATTGTATCGTTGCATGTCATAACAATGGGATTTCAACAGTTATTGTTGTACATTCTAATTATGTGATTACTCAGGCTTTCACCAATCATGTAATTAGATTTAATTACACCAACTGCACAAATAAATGATAGTCAACTACAAATTACTTAAAATAAAATCCAGAATTGTGCCTACCTTGGCAGTTGCCCCCAAAACAAGGTAAGAAAACAAGTGAAGGAAAAAGGCTTAATGAAACGGATTAGCAAGTAAAAGGAATGATGTGGTCTGGACAGATCTTTAAGGATCATGGCAGGGAATCACCTTGTCTAGAAGTTTCCTGTCATATTTTCCTCGAACAGAGTGTGGTGGTAAGAATTGAGGATGTCGAAGGCAAGAATATTGATACACCTTTGCCGTGCCCCAGAGCAGATAGTTTTTATTTCTTTAATAAAGAAGGGGGGAAGGGGAGAGAAGAAGAGGGAGCAGAGGAAGAGATTGATGAGAGAGAGAGAGAGGGAAGATTAACAACTCTGGCATTTAGTAATTAAAAACAGTACAGTACGATTTAATGTGGAGCCCAGAATCACGTAAATTTGAACAATTCAAGTTTATTATCGGAAACTTGCCTTTAGTCCTTACCTACCTCGCTCTGGCATTTTTGACTTTTTCTTTCCTTCACCCTTGGTTTTGTTCCCCAAACTCCTTCTGAGGTTGTTATTTGAAGTTAGAACTTTAGGGCCAGGAGCCTGGCATGGTCTTTTCAAGACGAAATGTGTGAGACCAAAAATTAATAGGAGAGACACCCATTATTTGAAATACGGAATACAGAATAAATGTAGCACTCATGATCATTTTTCATTTGCATTGTCTCTAGTTGTTGGATAGTTTTGGACTGGGGTGCTGAGATCAACTTGAAAACGGGGTGCTGTATCACAGGGGACCAGTTTGTTTTTGTTTTCTTTCCTGTGGAGGCATCTCAGAGTAGTGGCCATGTCTGAAAGTAAGTTTTCTCTGGCTCAAGTCTCAGAGCCAGAACTGAGAATAGTGGTAAATGTCACAGTGTTCCCAGCTTCTGCTATGCCCGAGAGAAGGGCTACCCTGGTGCTTCTAGAGAGGAGAGGCAGAGAGCTTTCTGTGGAGGTGGGAGCTGCACCCATCTGGGAGGATGGGCCCACCACCTTTGTGCTCCAACAAAGAGATATAATTGGTAGGTGCCATTTAAGCACATATATACTTAGGGAAAATTACCCTCTGGGCTTGGCCGAGTACTGCATAACCACTGAGCACCAGGCTTGCTCAGCATCTGCTCCAGGACCTTACAGAGGTTGACAGGATGAAGATAACTTCAAAAGTACCCATAATGGCTGGTGCGTGTACTTGACACTGCTATAAAAATAAGTCTTGATGCTGTTGAGGGTCAGATTGGGGGATCAGTGTACTGGGTTAGCTCTCCCCTGTGCATTAAAAATGAACAAACTTGGGCTTCCCTGGTGGCACAGTGGTTGAGAGTCCACCTGCCGATGCAGGGGACAGGGTTCGTGCCCCGGTCCGGGAAGATCCCACATGATGCGGAGCGGCTGGGCCCGTGAGCCATGGCCGCTGAGCCTGCGCGTCCGGAGCCTGTGCTTCGTAACGGGAGAGGCCACAACAGTGAGAGGCCCGCGTACCGCAAAAAAAAAAAAAAAACTGCATAGCTACAATAGCACAAACGAGGGAAAAAAAGTGCATTTAAACCTAAAATGAAGGCATATTAACGCATTCTCTTCTCCTGTGGGTTCTTCTATGGAAGCCCCCATATGGACAATGGAAGCTAAGGGACCTTAATCTAGACATATTCATCTGTCCCTTGGTTTCTCCATAATCCTGGAATTGTGTTTCACTTTCTGTGTGGCTATGATGGGCATTCATTCCTACATGGAGGTTAATGCCTGTTAAGTTCAACCCACAGCTATGGAAGGTGGCACCCAGGAAAGGGCTGTACAGTTGTGTTGGAAAGTTCGACAAGTGTGGAACTGGAACTAAGAGAGAGGAGTCAGGCTGGAACTTTGGGGCCCAAATATCTCTTTCCCCATCTCTCCAAATCCACCCGATCCAATAAAGTGAAGCAGATAGTAATCAGCAGGTCTGCAACAGTGTGCCACTCCACTCTCCACTTCCCAGAAGCTCAGTGTGAAGTGGAGGATGTGCTGATATTAAGCAGCCAAAGCTATTTTCTAAATGAGAGTAGAAGCACCTAGGGGCAGGACAGAAGTAAAGACGCAGAGGTAGAGAATGGACTTGAGGGTATGGGGAGGGGCAAGGGTAAGCTGGGACAAAGTGAGAGAGTGGCATGGACATATATACACTACCAAATGTAAAATCGATAGCTAGTGGGAAGTAGCCGCATAGCACAGGGAGATCAGCTCGGGGCTTTGTGACCACCTAGAGGGATGGATTAAGGAGGGTGGGAGGGAGACGCAAGAGGGAGGAGATATGGGGATATATGTATATGTATGGCTGATTCACTTTGTTTTAAAGCAGAAACTAACACACCATTGTAGAGCAATTATACTCCAATAAAGATGTTAAGAAAAAAAAAGAAGCATAAGCAGTTTGCACAAGTCAACTTGCTGTGCTGTTACAATCTGCATCCCAGATTCTCAGCCCTGCGCTAGCCGCTCCTGGTTTGTTCTTCTAAACAGAAATGCCATTGCAAAGATTCAAGTGCGCTGTACTGATGGGTAAAGGCATGAGCAGGAGCTAGCTTCAGAGTCTTACAGAGGCACTTCCCTACCTAGGCATCTCTGGTATGCATGCGATTCTGGCGATAACACGCTCAAGGAAAGACATTCTACAAAACGCATCTCATAAGCGCAGGAAGCACCACACAAACTGAACAGGTATCAGCAAAGAAGGGAGGGGAGGCACCCCGCATGGCCACATGGCCAGTCACCAGGAAGCAGCCATTTCTACAGCCAATATTTATCACATGGTCATGAGGTCAGGCGATGGCTTAGCTAGCTGTCATTAAGGGATTCTGACTTTAGTTCCAATTTCCTCTCTCTAGGACTGTAAGCAGTTTCTGTATTTACTGAGAACTTACTATGTGCAGCGATTACTATTTTACTCAGTAGCACCACTGTGATGTTCTCCACTTGATTGGTGAAGGAAGGGAGCCTCACAAAGTTTAAATAACTTGCCTGAGGTCACGTGGTTACTAATTGGGACCAGAATTGGAGCCCCTGGTCTGAATCCAGAGTTCTTTTTCTTCACTCCAAAATGATGCATCCTGTTATATGCCAATATCTGTGGAACCCTGGATACTTCATCATTGTAAGCACATTTTAAGTGTGGGAGATTGGCATGGGTGGGTTGACATTTACTTAGGGGCACTCTTTTATTAATGTACATAATAAGAAGAGCTTTGCATTAATAGGCTGTCAATTTCTTCTTCACATAACCTAGGAAGGCAGTTGACAAGGAAATGTTCTGTTTTGCCTTCAAGTGAGATTGGAAGTATGTGATTAAGTGTAAATCAAAAATTAGGTGTCAAACATCTTTCCAGGTGCATATATTATAGACTATTCAATTATCAAGGGACTCCTTCTTATGTTGGAATAAGAGAGATGAAAATCCCTTGATGTGGGTACACAAGTCATATATACATAGGAAGTGAGGTGGGAGCAATCTCATGGTAATAATCGCGGTTTGACAAGGGAAGCACTATTATTAACCAGAGACTTCATCTTAGTGAGGTTGAGATAGGACTTCAGTCCTCTCTCCCTCCTTCTTCCCTACCTCTTGCCTCCCTCCTATTTCCCTCTCTCCTCTCCCTCCTTATTCCCTCCCTTCCCTCCCCGCCCCTCCCATTCCCTCCCTCCCTCCCTCCCTCCCTTCTTTCCCTTCCTTCCTTTGGATCTCCACTTATTTGTTTATTCATTCGGCAAAGTTTATTGAGTCCTACCACGTACTGTGTTCCAGGCACTAGTTTAGGCTCTGGTGAAGCAATGAATAAGACAAGTTTTCTGCTTTCATGGAGCTTGCATTCCAGTGGCAGTGGACAAAAATGTGGGGATTAGCAGGACCAGAAAAAAGATTATTGTGGTTGGATCTTAGTGGGCAAGAGAGATAGTGATGTATGGAGAAGGAAACTTACGGCAGAAACAGAGGAGTTCCACTGTGCAGCGAGACCTACCCAAGACAGATGGAAGCTTGGCTCCTGGCTTCACATTTTTTTAACATCATCAACAGGAAATGAGCTAATGAGCCCTTACTAGGTGCCAGGGACTATCTAAGCGCCTGTTAGATTTTAACTCATTTAAACTTCACAACTCCACTCAGTGGATTTTAAAACATCTCTACCAAGTTGAAAAACAATGAATTCAATGTCAAATTAATAATTCTAAAAAATCCTTTTATGGAACTAACAGTGAGTTAGTACACAATGACATTATGGGTTTTGTTTTTTGGGGTTTTTTTTCAGTTTTTAACAGTGGTGATGCTGTTCTAATGTAATGGCCTTAGCACTCATACATACTTTTTTAAAAAATTAATCAATTAGTAATTAATGTTTGGCTGTGTTGGGTCTTTGTTGCTGTGTGTGAGCTTTCTCTAGTTGCGGTGAGCTGGGGCTACTCTTCGTTGTGGTGTGCGGGCTTCTCATTGTCGTGGCTTCTCGTTGCGGAGCATGGGCTCTAGGCACGCGGGCTTCAGTAGTTGTGGCATGTGGGCTCCGTAGTTCTGGCTTGTGGGATCTAGAACTCAGGCTCAGTAGTTGTGGCACACGGGCTTAGTTGCTCTGTGGCATGTGGGATCTTCCCGGGCCAGGGCTTGAACCCCTGTCCCTTGCATTGGCAGGCAGATTCTTAACCACTGTGCCACCAGGGAAGCCCCATACATACTTTTTTTTTTTTTTTTTTTGCCGTACGCGGGCCTCTCACTGCTATGGCCTCTCCCGTTGCGGAGCCACAGGCTCCGGACGCGCAGACTCAGCGGCCATGGCTCACGGGCCCAGCCGCTCCGCGGCACGTGGGATCCTCCCAGACCGGGGCACGAACCCGCGTCCCCCGCATCGGCAGGCGGACTCTCAACAACTGCGCCATCAGGTTTTTTTATATACATACTTTTTTAAATGCAGAAAAGTGTTTTATATTTAATGGGATTATTTTAAGCTTTAAATTAAACTAGTGTTCTTCCTGTTTATCGTGAAACTGGTTTATTTGCAAATTGGTCCACTGAATGGGTCCATTTGTTTTGTTTGCTCTGTTCACACTATGATATCATGCTGTTCATAGTTGCATCTGAGCTAAAGTGGTGTTTTGATTCATAGAATTTTGTTGCTGCTCATAATAAATGAATATCGTTACATCTTTCCTTCTCTGCTGTTAGCTCACACATAACTACAGATTGTCTTTAGAATTGCTTACACAGAGCACTGTGTTTTAGAAGCTAGTGACAACTTTAAAATGTTTTACAATTTCATACAATTTTAGAATATCATCCTGATTTTTAAAAATCCATTTACTATTTAGGGAGAGAGATGGCTAGAAGGAGCGGTCCATCAAAATATATGCTGATTTGAGAGGACAAATTAAAGGGAAAGTTAAATGACTTAAATGCTTGATTCAGAGACCATCTTTAAGGGAACCTTCACCACATGTGCAGTCTGGAGTGATAGCTGTGATAGGACTGATCTTCATCTAAGACTGCATTAAATGTTATTGTATTTTTCGGAGGTTAGAATGTATTATATTCAGCATTATTTGAATAGTAGAGCATGTTCCATATCCAGTAAGACTAGTCTGTCTGCACGCACACCTTTTGGGTTCAAATCCTCATCTGAACTCGCCCCCTGTGCTTTTATGGGGATCCTTAATTTGTCTCTTCTTACTTCAACACTTGATTCTTTGGATTGGGTTCCTGGAGAAGTGGTTAAGCAAGTGTGACCTGTGTTGATATCTCTGGATTTTCAGTTTATGCTGCTAATATGCTGAATGTCAAGTTTGGATCAACCTTCCTGATCTGGAGCACAAAACACAGATACCATCTGAAGATAACAGAGAAGAATGAATTGAGACTCCAGTCATCTCTATGTATTATTTCCATCCTGGCCTCCCCGTGATAGAAGATAATCCTCATCTAACGAGAAAAATACAGATCCATTAGTTTGAGAGAAATGAGGTTTAATTTAGTTTTAGGCATTTCATTTTGTTATACCTAGTGACACAGAGAAATCAAATGCCCCAGTGGAGAACCTGCTACCATAGGATTTAGAATCTCCTGTAACCCTCTCAGGGCTTTGGCTTTTCACAGCTAGTGGGTCAGTTGGCTTCAATGAGTGGTGAATCTTGCTATCTCCAAGACCATTCCCATTCTAAGGCTTAGAATCTTCTCCTTCCCACATCTTAGGGGAGATAAACTGTAACTCTCCTGGGACATAGGAGGAGTCCATAAATTAATCTTTAGAGGACACTGCATCTACTAGGCATTGTAGTAACATCATGGCTGATGTAGTAATTGTCATACTATTTAAGTTCTCAATCCATACAGGATCCTGGGGCCATTTAAAGTCAAGTGAGAAGTTGGGATTTCTCTAGTAGGCTTGGCACTCATCTTGGTGCTATTGGATTGTGATCAGTTTTCTCCAGATCCTTCCATTTCCTCGCTCTATCCTTTTATGTTTCTCCTCGTCCTTAAACATTTGTTTACTTGTGCACTGTGCTAGCAGGAACATAGACATGAAAAAATAACCCCTCAGCCCCTCCTTAGGGAGCTCACGATCTGTAGCAGAGAAGGGAGAGATATGAGCAAACAAAAAAACGACCACTGAGTGAGTTATGAGTGCCACAGTGGAAGCACCCATGAAGAAAGGGAAAACCCAGAAAAGGGCTCAGTTCCCTCCAGGCGAGGGGAGGATTAAGGGAGGCCTCCTGTAGGAGGTGACCAGTGCTGTGTTCCAAGGTGAACAAGTAAAAGTTTGCAGGTGAATAGCATGGGTGTGAAACAGAAGGGTCAGTTCAGCAGCCCATTCTTTCTTAGCTGGTGTTCATTCTTACAGATGCCGGATAGTTCTGTAAGTCTTCTGTTTTCCATTGGTTAACAAATTCCTAAAAATATATATATTGCAGTTAGGATAGGACCCTTCATAGTAGGAGCTTCTGACTCCTCAGGGAATGGTTTGAATAACTAATTTGTTTCCAGTTTGAGCTGTCCTGGTTGTTTGTCCTTTAAACAACCAGGGGAAGATGGAAGTTCCAGACTCCTTATGAGCCCAAGCCACCTGCAGGTTATAACAGTGTTAGGTTAACAGCAAGGCCACATCTTCTATTTCAGGGAGGATTGAATTGGCTTTTCCTAGACATTCATTTGTGAGGCTTCAGTTCCAGGAGATTTTATTCCTTGCACATTTCTCCATTTTTCTTTTGTTTTAAGGGAAGCTTCTCAGAAAGATAAAACAGTTGAAATGTTTCTTGTAAAGTCATTGGCATTCTAAGGATCTATCTTTACTGCTGTATTTGGGCCTTGACTTCCAATAGAATTGCCTAGGAGAGGCATCATTTTAGTAGGTAGAGTGGATAGCTACCCTTGGGTGATTTGGGGGATGCTGCAAAGACCTCTATACTCCAAAATATCTCTCCTTCTAACTTGCAGTTTACCTGAAATTCTACAATGATGAATTCCTTCTTAAAGGCTTTTAGGTTGCTTTTTAAAATCTAAATATCTTTTCATATCATCTTGTACCTTAATTAAGCAGGTCTCGGTTATTGGCTCCTTAGTATGGGAAGCACTAAGCTCCAGGAAGGGAAAAGGAGAGGCTGAAAAAACAAGCAAAAGGATAGCTTAGTCCAGGACCAGCCTTAAGTGGGAGAGGTCATTATAACAGCAGCAGCATTACTCAACATAACTCGTTACTTCATATCTGCTCACCTGAGGAGATTCCTGTGGGTTAATTCTAGGAGTTTCCTTATCACATTAACCGTCTATATTTTTTGACAGTTGATTCTGTCTTGAGAGATGGTCTATGAATATTTGCACAGTAGATAGATGACACCTCTGCCTTAGCTGGTGCTCCTCTAAGAAAGGGAGGAGGATAGCTAATATTGATTGGCATTGCTAGTCTCTCTTGTACCTCCTATGTATCTTTTGGAATTAAACACATTACTACCCAGATAGCAGGGGCCAAAGAAATGCTTTTTAAAGAAATCATTTTGTATATATTTTTTGAGCCTCCTATCACCACAAATAGAATACTAGCCTGACACCTGGCTAAGGTAAAATGAAGCAGGCAAATAACCGATTATTTTGTTACTATAACTTGGTCTTGAAATAGTTTCAAGAAGTTGCAAAACAATACAGAGTTTCTGTGCGCCTTTCCTTCAGTGAGAGTACTGTATATTACACAGCTGTAGTATGTTGTTAAAACCAGAAAACTGACATAGGCACAATATTCTTAACTCACATACTGACCTTTTTTGTGTTTCTGCCAGTTTTTAGAAGCACTTTTTTTTTTCCTGTATAGTTTGAGGACCTTTTATCGCATGTTTTTATATTTTTAACCTCCCCAGTAAGAATACAGAACTCTTCCATCAGCACGAAGAAATTCCCTTGTGGGAAACTAAATTTTAAAAAAAGATCAATAAATTGAAAAACATACACCAACATTTTTATAAGGTCACATTAGTGAATTTTAAAATTAGTACTAATTAAATTAGTACTAATGGTACTGATTTTAAAATGACAGATCGAGGTTTGAAAGCCACTAAAAACTATTGTAATTCAATTGACTACTTGTGAATACAATATATGTGGGGTTTTTTTTTAAATCACTTTTTCAACTCTCCAAATAAAAGTATCTTCGAACCGTAGTCACTTCTATTGATCAAGATGGAAACTTGCTATCTACTGAAAAGGTTTTCTTACCGTGTCATGTTCACCTGAAACCACAGGTGGATGGGTACATATGGATGTACACACAGTTATCACTGCTTCTTGGCAGGAGCACAGGTTGGCCAGGAGCAGGTGAAGCAGACCTACTTACTGAGTTTCTGGGGAAGACATTTCAGAACATGGGCAGGAGCTCGTAGCTCTTGCGATTTTCCTGTTGGTTTCCATCCGATAAGGACCAGGAGGGTAACCTGGGCAAGGTGATGAGGCCCTAATGCTCTACTTCATATTGTGTAGAAGAGTTAGGGCTAACACCTTCTCTGCTCGTTTTCCAAAGAACTTGGTTAGCAATGCCACCAAACCCTCACACTCCACTGCCTCTTAAATGCCTGGCAAATCCTGTGTACACTGAGGCTGCTACGAGCATGACAAACTGTCTTTCCTTCACAGAGTCCTGCTTTTTATGGGTTTAGATATCCTCAGATCTCAGAGGGTTGCCTAAGAATATGAATTCTGGGAGGCATAGCTTTCTTTTGGTTTGAGTCAAGACGGCAAGAGGGAAGATACCACTTTCGATAGTATGCTTTGACTTGAGAAAAGGGAAAACATACCAAGTATGTTCGATGCTCACTTAACTTTCAAGGAGAAGGGTCGTGGGTTCTCTGTACCCTCAGCTGATGAAGCAGAAACATTGAAGTTTTGTTTATATGCTGTTGTGACCATGTGATCATGCTTGTCTGGTGGATTTTCATTTGTTCCAAATCCATTCTCATTTGGAGTTTCCGTGAAGCTAGGACAAGCGTACAAATGCTGACATGGGGAAAATGAACCCTCTGCCCTCAGACTTGTGGAGAAGAAAACATGATAAACTAAACTCATAGTAGGAACACGGACTTATCACACTCTCTTGAAATGAGGCCACGCCTTCCCAGTTGGTCCTGACCATTTCCTTGAGTGTCCACTAAACAGCACAGTAAAAGTCGCTTTAGAGAATATCAGTCTGTTTCCCTAAAACTAGCAGAGTGCAAGTCACAGAAGAAGAAGCCCAGAGAAATTTGTTGAATGAATGTATGGACTGTTATCTTTTCGTTCAAAACTATAGAGTGTTTTTGAAAACATTCAACTTAAACTTTCAGGTTTTTAATCAATAAAAGGGAATAAATTGTGGTCAAGTGGAAAGAGCTGCATCTTGAGGTGTCAGAAAGGGGGTGCTGGGAGGAATCTACTGGTGTCCATCCACCTATTCCAGGGGTCCTGGCGGATGTCCAGCTCTCCCTGAGTACGTAAGCTTGAGAGCATGCCCTGCTCATTCACATGGGGCCTGAATCCCCTCTCATGGCTGTAATCACACGTGCAGGAAAAGTGAAGGCTGAGCTCCAGAACATTTTAAGAGGAATAGTATCTCTGGTCAGCACCAGGAGGGAGAAATCCACCATCCTTTGAGTTATGTTCAATGTGTCAGGGATCACAAGAGGCAAAGGGGGATGAAAAAAGAAAACAGATGTTACGTAGAGTAGGCTGTTCCCAGGAAAGCAGTCCTCAGGTATGGCCTGTGGCCTTGGTATCAGAGGGGGGGTGTGATGGGCCCCTGCTGAATCAGTAGCATTTTTATTTCTTTAAAAAGAACTTTAAACTCCTATTACTATTTTTGCTGTTCAATCGATTTTGATAAAAACACTTCCTGGAAATCTCACCTGTAATTAAGTTTCCATGAAATGGTCAAGGTATACGGGGTGAGCTCACTTCTGACCTGCCATGCATGCTGAGATGATGAAAAGATGGCTCCCCTTGGGAGTGGGTTTAAATTCAGAGTCATGGGTGGCTTTCAGGGTCATAGTAGCATAGAGTTACCTACCCTTGCACCACCCTGAGCTTTCATGACTGTTGGGATCCTTCAGTGCCATGTTATGCCTTGGGAGTCGCCGTGAGCTCTGTAACCAACGTGTTAAGGATGTTGGCGCTTAACTGTCTGTATTTATCTGACCAGCTCAGCTCTGCTTCTGTAACGAACCATAACCCAGGAAGTCATGGTGTGTATCTTCATGTAACTGATGCATTGCTTCTCCTGAATTTTCAAAACATCAATGTTAAAGAGCCTAACGAGGTTATCTGTTGACACAACATACATTATAACAAGACCTGCCTATGAAAGGATGGCCAGGGAAACCATCTGGTCAGAGTAACGACCAGTTCTATCCTCCCCTTCCCTCCTCCGCCTCTCCCCTCCTCATCCCCAAAGCTGCCTCTTCTCGTGCGTGATGCCAGTGCTCTGTACAGTGTTCTGTTTAGAGTGGTTTGAACATTTTTCTGCCCGTGTCCTTCATTGCTGAAGTAACTCCCCTCTCTCATGTCGACTCTTACCCAGGAGCCGCACTGCAGACTCTCTGATGTAGGTCTTTTCTGCATGGCAGCTAAGGCCAAGCTGTGATTTTCATTGCATGATGCAACGTCACCCTTTCGGTTGTCGCCTCCAGGTTAACCAGATCTTTCCCCTGCACTGCCCATGCATGTTGTGTTCTTCCCCCCGGGTCCGGACCTGAATGTATTGAGTGCCGGGTGCATGCATGTGGCGAGCATTCTAATACAATGAAGTTCTGGGATTTAAGGTTCTCTTTGCATATCCTTGAGGGCCCCCGGTTTGCTGTGATATCACAAAGGCCTCTCAGTCCCTTGAAAAATCTAGCTTAGAACCTTGGGAAAGAGAGAAATGAAGCTTCTGTTTTTAGGGATGTGCTGAGCAAAGGCTAACAATGAGGAATTTAGAAGTGAGGGTCAGTTTTCCAAGTAACAACTTACCTACAGTCCTATATAGATGCCCAGCTCTGTGTGGGTGGGCCCAAAGTGACCAGAGTTACAGTACCTTATCACATCTTTCTGAACATTATTACCTTGTTTGCTTTTGCTTAGATCCAATAATTTAGATCTAATCTTTTGCTTAGATCTAAATGTATATACTTTAAAAAAAAATACCTCTTAAGCTGACCGTCCTGGGGAATACAATCATGGACCTTTCTCTTAAATTATTGTGTAAGCAGGAATGCCACTAATTCAGCTTTAAAAGACGTGAAATGGTAGTACTAAAAAGGTATATCATGTTCATTGAAGCACGTTGGCATTGTATTTACATTATTAATTTATAATTGTGATCATTTTCTCTCTTTGAAATATATTTTTGCCTTAGGGCTTATGGCTTTCTTTAAAAATGTTCTTTTTTTTTTTTTTTAACGTGTTTTTGTCCCCTCATTTTTACTCTCCTTTATTCTCAGAATGAACTTTTATATAGCATACTTGTCAGGATCTGTTTTCTTACTGGAATTTTTTTGTTATTTCATATAAATAGAAATATTTTAGATGTACGTTGGCTGTAAATTGAGAAAGATGACAGGTGGGCATTAGCAAGCTCTGATAATCCTAGGGTATGAATGAGGGTTCCTAGAGATTCCTGGTGGTACTAGCTTGCTAGCGCCCATTAGATTAAAACCATGCACTAAGCAGTGATAATGACACAAAATTGAAGGCTTTGTATCCCGTCTTTATTTTTCCCTCATGAATTGTGATTTCTGCATATCTGGGGGATTTAGCAGATTGAAGCTCTTGCCACACCTTTTCCCCCTCTATTCTGTTAAACATGTCCTACTCGCCTTATAGAAATAGGCTTTACTTAGAATTTCATAACATGCCCTTTTGGTAGCCAGCATAAGTGTCCTTTGAATGGAAGCATTTCCCTTTCTGAAAGGAGCTTAGATGGAATTATTGTGCAGACCTGTGCAGAGCAGGTGATGCTGACCAGCGTGTTGAAATGCTCTCACTTGCCCAAGCTTTCATCTGGGAGTTTGCTAAATGAAACAACTGCTCCTTCATGTGGGGTTCTTCAGCAGACACCCATTCCTCTTTCTCTGAAAAACGCAGTGCTTCTGGATAAAATGAAAGGATTTCTGAAACCCAACATAGAGTGAGGTAAGTGGATCCATTTGTAGAGACAAAGGAGAAAACCATAAGGAATCAGATTTCTAGGGGCTTCCCGAATCCCTCCCAGAGATGGTTTTACAGTGATAGGGAAAACAACTCTGGAGAAAGTCAAAGATATGGCAATAGAATTAAAAAGAGGACCTGCAGAAGGAAGGAAGGAAAAAGAAACTTCACCCATTGAATATGTAATTCATGATATTCCTTTCTAAATTTGGATCCAAAAGTCAAGTGGACACCATTGATATGGTAGAAAGAGCTCTTCTTTTCTGAGGCATGAGCAGAACTATTTTGATAAATAAGTGATTTGCAATGTTAACTGGAAGCAAGCAGGAAAGAAAAAAATGAAGGAAAAGAAATGTCCCAAGAGATAAGAAGTTATTTTCATGAAGTAGTTAAGAAGGGTATTAAAAAAGTGTATACTTGAAGACATGCTTGCGAAATCATAGGATTTAACAAGTTGTTACCACTTTCCTTGCTAGTGATGATGATTTGTTTCTAAGGTAACTTGATAGTCCAGGGTGACATTGGTCTCCATGGCCCCGGTCGCTTTATGACATTCCTAAGGAGTGACGTCTGCTTTGTACTCAGCAGACTCAGGACTTCTAATCGGCAATATCTCAGACTCTCCTTTTTGGCCGTGAGGCTGCTGGGCTCTCAACAAAACTCCTAAATAGGAATACTTGCAAAACTTTCATGCCTCAGCTGTCGGCCAAAGACAGAGCTAAGACACAGCTATTTTAATTCCTTGTGTAATAAAGGTATAATTGTTTTCTATGCCAGATGTCAGAGAGACGTGTACCAGATCTTTCTCTGTGTCTTCTTAAAAACAACAAACGAAAAAAAAAACCACAGGATGTCAGAAATAAAGCTATCATAATTATCCCTTTAGCATCACATATACATCCATGTGTAGCTTTTAACAAATGGCAGGGTCCTGGTGGTGAATATATATGTTATGTGACAGTGTTTTCTAGTCTTCAAAGTGAAATGACAGGTAAATGGGACAACTGCTCTTTACATAGATATTTTTTTCCCATTATTTTTTCCCGAAGGGTCTTGGGCCTCCTACAGTTGGTGCCTGGCAGGTCCTCAGTGTTGGCATTCTTTGTCACTGTAGCCCTTTGAATGAGACCACTGAGGGGACTGCTTGCCATTCTGCTTGGGTCCTGATGTGGCTGGGGGAATAGCAGGGTTGAAACTGTAGTAGGTCTCTTAGGCGGTGAATGGAATATTGTATTTCATCAAAGAGAACAGGAAGGGGAGCTGTCTCATGCATCCTTATTACACCCATCTGGTTAGACTGCCAGACTGGGACCCAGCACAGGCTTCCCCACTCTAAGTCCTGGCAGGTAGACCCACGGCAAGGAGGCATTGCCAAGGTCAGGCTGTCCAGGTGTACTGAGATTATGTTGGGGAGGAAGACAGGGATGGAAACATAGGGCATAAGCTAAATGGGAGACTAATGAGTGCCCAGGAAATGCCCAGAAGAGTCCAGGACAAACATCTGACGAAGAAGACTCAGAAGAATTTTGAAGTCTGCACCCAATAACAGCCCAAAGAGGTCCACGATGATTTGAAAACCTGTTATGCTGTAGAAATCCCAACCCACCTGCCCAACCTTGCCCTTGATGGGCCAGCCTTTGTCAACAGAGGGATCGTGCTTTTTCTGAGGAGCCTCTCTGCAATCAGGAGAGCTTCTTCTGTGGGGAGCTTTGAGGCTGAAGCACCTTGGGACTGTGCCCCAGGCTGTTCCTCAAGGTTGCTCTCTCCTTAAGAAACAAGCACACTAGGCAATTGCTCCTCAATGTCTAGAACCTGATGATTGGTTATAACTAGTCAGAGATGGTTGTTTATGGGCCTCTTAAGGCAGGTATGATGATATTTAACATCCAGAAAAAAAAGGCATTGGAGGCAGAGGCAGTGGTGGGATGAATGCTCAATTCTTCCTTCCTCAAGTCTAAGCTTTCATAGGCATGAAAGGAGTAGGGCTCTAGGGGTCAGAGGTACTGCCCCACCTCCCCCATGCCGGGCACTATGTCTGGGTTCCTTCTTCTCCATTCACACCTGGGACTTCTTTTTGCCCCCTTCTTCTCCCCATTTCTAATCACCTCAGTAGTAACACAGTACTAGTGGGGCCGTCCAGTTTTGTGGATGGCCCCAGAGTGAGGTTGGAGTTGGATAGAGAGTAGACATCTGTGCTGGAAGGCTATAGATATGCACACAAGTGTGTGTCCACCCATGGGTACCACCCCTCGCCTGTACATGGTTCACTGACCCTGCCCTTGAAGAACTCAGTCTGTTTTGTAATATTTGTGCATGAGTATCTACGCACCAAGGCTGTTTGAATTATCTACTCCATCATGTCCTTCCACTAGAAAAACAAGAGTTCACTATAGAAGAACTGGCTCGAGTCAGTGGAGGTAGGGAAACCAGGGAGTAAGAATCAGTTGGCACAAGCCTCTTAGATAGCCTCATCCACCAGAGGGCAGAGGGCAGACAGCAGAAGCAAGAAGTACTACAATCCTGCAGTCTGTGGAACGAAAACCACATTCACAGAAAGATAGACAAAATGAAAAGGCAGAGGACTGTGTACCAGATGAAGGAACAAGATAAAACCCCAGGAAAACAACCAAATGAAGTGGAGATAGGCAACTTTCCAGAAAAAGAGTTCAGAAAAATGATAGTGAAGATGATCCAGGACCTTGGAAAAAGAATGGAAGCAAAGATTGAGAAGATGCAAGAAATGTTTAACAAAGACCTAGAAGAATTAAAGAACAAAGACCTAGAAGAATTAAAGAGCAAACAAACAGAGATGAACAATACAATAACTGAAATGAAAAATACACTAGAAGGAATCAATAGCAGAATAACTGAGACAGAAGAACAGATAAGTGACCTGGAAGACAGAATGGTGGAATTCACTGCCGTGGAACAGTATAAAGAAGAAAGAATGAAAAGGAAGACAGCCTGAGAGACCTCTGGGACAACATTAAACACACCAACATTGGCATTATACAGGTCCCAAAAGGAGAAGAGAGAAAGAAAGGACCCAAGAAAATATTTGAAGAGATTATAGTCGAAAACTTCCCTAACATGGGACAGGGAATAGCCACCCAAGTCCAGGAAGCGCAGAGAGTCCCAGGCAGAATAAACCCAAGGAGAAACAGGCTGAGACACATAGTAATCAAACTGACAAAAATTAAAGACAAAGAAAAATTATTGAAAGCAACAAGGGAAAAATGACAAATAATGTACAAGGGAACTCCCATAACAGCTGATTTCTCAGCAGGAACTCTCTACAACCCAGAAGGGAGTGGGACGATATATTTAAAGTGATGAAAGGGAAGAACTTACAACCAAGATTACTCTACCTGGCAAGCATCTCATTCAGATTCGATGGAGAAATCAAAAGCTTTACAGGCAAGCAAAAGCTAAGAGAATTTAGCACCACCAAACCAGCTCTACAACAAATGCTACAGGAACTTCTCTAAGTGGGAAACACAAGAGAAGAAAAGGATCTACAAAAACAAAACCAAGACAATTAAGAAAATGGTAATAGGAACATTCATATCAATAATTACCTTAAATATGAATGGATTAAACGCTCCAACCAAAAGACACAGGCTTGCTGAATGGATACAAAAACAAGACCCATATATATGCTGTCAACAAGAGACCCACTTCACACCTAGGGACACATACAGACTGAAAGTGAAGGGATGGAAAAAGATATTCCACGCAAATGGAAATCAAAAGAAAGCTGGAGGGCTTCCCTGGTGGTGCAGTGGTTGAAAGTCCGCCTGCCGATGCAGGGGACATGGGTTTGTGCCCCGGTCTGGGAAGATCCCACATGCCATGGAGCGGCTAGGCCTGTGAGCCATGGCCTCTGAGCCTGCACGTCCGGAGCCTGTGCTCCGCAACGGGAGAGGCCACAACAGTGAGAGGCCTGCATACTGAAAAAAAAAAAAAAAAAAGAAAGGTGGAGTAGCAATACTTATATCAGACAAAATAGACTTTAAAATAAAGAATGTTACAAGAGACAAAGAAGGACACTACATAATGATCAAGGGATCAATCCAAGAAGAAGATGTAACAATTATGAATATATATGCACCCAACATAGGAGCACCACAGTATATAAGGCAAATGATAAGAGCTATAAAAGAGGAAATCGACAGTAACACAGTACTAGTGGGGGACTTTAACACCTCACTTACACCAATGGACAGATCATTCAGACAGAAAATTAATAAGGAAACATAAGCTTTAAATGACACAATAGACCAGACAGATTTAATTGATATGTATAGGACATTCCATCCGAAAACAGCAGGTTACACGTTCTTCTCAAGTGCACATGGCACATTCTCCAGGATAGAACACATCTTGGGTCACAAATCAAGCCTTGGTAAATGTAAGAAAATTGAAATCATATCAAGCATCTTTTCCAACCACAGTGTTATGAGATTAGAAATCAGTTACAGGGAAAAAAACATAAAAAACACAAACACCTGGAGGCTAAACAATATGTTACTAAATAACCAAGAGATCACTGAAGAAATCAAAGCGGAGATCAAAAAATACCTAGAGACAAATGACAAGGAAAACATGATGATCCAAAACCTATGGGATGCAGCAAAAGCAGTTCTAAGAGGGAGGTTTATAGCAATACAATCCTACCTCAAGAAATAAGAAAAATCTCAAATAAACAATCTAACCTTACACCTAAAGGAACTAGAGAAAGAAGAACAAACAAAACCCAAAGTTAGTAGAAGGAAAGAAATCATAAAGATCAGACCAGAAATAAATGAAATAGAAACAAAGAAAACAATAGCAAAGATCAATAAAACTAAAACCTGCTTCTTTGAGAAGATAAACAAAATTGGTAAAACTTTAGCCAGACTCATCAAGAAAAAGAGGGAGAGGACTCAAATCAATAAAATTAGAAATGAAAAAGGAGAAGTTACAGTGGACACTGCAGAAATACAAAGCATCCTAATAGACTACTACAAGCAACTCTATGCCAATAAAATGGACAACCTGGAAGAAATGGACAAATTCTTAGACAGGTATACCCTTCCAAGACTGAACCAGGAAGAAATAGAAAATATGAACAGACCAATCACAAGTAATGAAATTGAAACTGTGATTAAAAATCTTCCAACAGGGGCTTCCCTGGTGGCGCAGTGGTTGAGAGTCCGCCTGCCGATGCAGGGGACACGAGTTCGTGCCCCGGTCCGGGAAGATCCCACATGCCGCAGAGCGGCTGGGCCCGTGGGCCATGGCCGCTGAGCCTGCCCATCCGGAGCCTGTGCTCCGCAACGGGAGAGGCCACAACAGTGAGAGGCCCGCGTACCGCAAAAAAAAAAAAAATCTTCCAACAAACAGAAGTCCAGGATCAGATGGCTTCACTGGTGAATTCTGTCAAACATTTAGAGAAGATCTAACACCCACCCTTCTCAAACTTTCCCCAAAAATTGCAGAGGAAAGAACACTCCCAAACGCATTCTGCAAGGCCACCATCACCCTGATATCAAAACCAGACAAAGATACTGCATAAAAAGAAACTTACAGACCAATATCATTGATGAATATAGATGCAGAAATCCTCTACAAAATACTAGCAAACAGAATCCAACAACACATTAAAAGTATCATACACCATGATCAAGTGGGATTTATCCCAGGGATGCAGGAATTCTTCAGTATATGCAAATCAATCAATGTGATACACCATATTAGCAAATTGAAGAATAAAATCCATATGATCATCTTAATAGATGCAGAAAAAGCTCTGAGAAAATTCAGCACCCATTTATTATAAAAACTCTCCAGAAAGTGGGCATAGAGGGAAACTTCCTCAGCATAATAAAGGCCATATGTGACAGACCCACAGCAAACATCATTCGCAATGGTGAAAAACTGAAAGCATTTCCTCTAAGATCAGGAACAAGACAAGGTTGTCCACTTTCGCCACTATTATTCAACGTAGTTTTGGAAGTTCTAGCCACGGCAGTCAGAGAAGAAAAAAGGAATCCAAATCAGAAAAGAAGTAAAGCTGTCACTGTTTGCAGATGACATGATACTATACATAGAGAATCCTAAAGATGCCACCTGAAAACTACTCGAGCTAATCAATGAATTTGGTAAAGTTGCAGGATACAAAATTAATGCACAGAAATCTCTTGCATTCCTATACACTAACAACAAAAGATCAGAAAGAGAAATTAAGGAAACAATCTCCTTCACCATTGCAACAAAATGAGTAAAATACCTAGGAATAAACCTACCTAAGGAGGTAAAAAGACCTGTACTCAGAAAAGTATAAGACACTAATGAAAAAAATCAAAGATGACACAAACAGGTGGAGAGATATACCATGTTCCTGGATTGGAGGAATCAATATTGTGAAAATGACTATGCTACCTAAAGCCATCTACAGAGTCAGGTGCAATCCATATCAAATTACCAATGGCATTTTTCACAGAACTAGAAGAAAAAATTTTAAAATTTGTATGGAGACACAGAAGAGCCCAAATAGCCAAAGTAATCTGGAGGGCAAAAACTGGAGCTGGAGGAATCAGACTCCCTGACTTCAGACTATACTACAGAGCTACAGTAATCAAGAGAATATGGTACTGGCACAAAAACAGAAATAGAGATCAATGGAACAGGATAGAAAGCCCAGAGATAAACCCACACACCTATGGTCAACTAATCTATGACAAAGGAGGCAAGGGTATACAATGGAGAAAAGACAGTCTCTTCAATAATTGGTGCTGGGAAAACTGGAGAGCTACATGTAAAAGAATGGAATTAGAACACTCCCTAACACCATATACAAAAATAAACTCAAAATGGATTAAAAACCTAAATGTAAGACCAGACACTATAAAACTCTTAGAGGAAAACATAGGAAGAACATAAATCATAGCAAGATCTTTTTTGACCCACCTCCTAGAGTAATGGAAATAAAAACAAAAACAAATGGGACCTAATGAAACTTAAAAGCTTTTGCACAGCAAAGAAAGCTATAAACAAGACAAAAAGACAACCCTCAGAATGGGAGAAAATATTTATGAATGAATCAATGGACAAACGATTAATCTCCAAAATATGTAAACAGCTCATGCAGCTCAATATTAAAAAAACAAATAACCCAATCCAAAAATGGGCAGAAGACTTAAATAGACATTTCTCCAAAGAAGACATACAGATGGCCAAGAGGCACATGAAAAGCTGCTCAGCATCACTAATTATTAGAGAAATGCAAATCAAAACTACAATGAGGTATCACCTCACAACAGTTAGAATGGGCATCATCAGAAAATCTACAAATAACAAATGCTGGAGAGGGTGTGGAGAAAAGGGTACCGGCTTGCACTGCTGGTGGGAATATAAATTGATACAGCCACTATGGAGAACAGTATGGAGGTTCCTTAAAAGACTAAAAATAGAATTACCATATGACCCAGCAATCCCATTCCTGGGCATATACCCAAAGGAAACCATATTTTAAAAAGACACATGCACCCCAGTGTTCATTGCAGCACTATTTGCAATAGCCAGTCATGGAAGCAACCTAAATGCCCATCGACTGATGAATGGATAAAGAAGTTGTGGTACATAAATACAATGGAATATTACTCAGCCATAAAAAGGAACAGAATTGGGTCATTTGCAGAGACTTGGTTGGACCTAGAGACTGTCATACAGAGTGAAGTTAGAGAAAAACAAATATCGTATATTAACGCATGTATGTGGAATCTAGAAGAAAAAAAATGAACCAGTTGGTCAGGACTCCTCAGACAGTTTGGTGAAAACTGAACCAGCACTCATTTGGCAAGACTCTGTTTTATGTAGTAGCTTAACTGATTTATTCCATAAAAGTTTCTGGCAAATATTAACAGTAACTCCACTCTGGTAACAACTGTGATTGAAACAATTGTAGTTTGTAGGTAAGCTGGAGAAAACAAGCATTAGTGGGTAAGTTGTCTTGGACATCATTCCAGGAGTCCAACAGTGAAGAAATACATAATCTATGGCCGTAGAATTGGAAGAGATATTTAGAAGACCTATGACTGGTTCATCCCCCTGCCTCTCCTATATCCATGCTGAGCCAACCAGGCAAATGAAAACTCTTTCCTCTGCTCAAGACCTGGAAAAAGGAGAATACACAGTGTTGTGTGGCCCCTCATTAAAATGACTCATGGCTTTCTCTGCCGGGAGATCTTGGTTAATTATTTAGTATTTATGAGACTTGTATGGCTGCCTTCGTGGAAATATCATTTTCCAGGTGTTGCTTTTTTTAATATTACCCAAAATTAATGCTGTAATATAGAGAATCACACCAGATGTCAGCTCACTGCAAATCCTGTTGGGCATTTGAATTATATCGCAATACCTGATAAGGAGGCAGTAAAGCAGATACAAAAAAATAGAATGTGAAATAACTGATTCTGTCAGTTTTTGTTCATTTGGTTGATTGCCTTTTGGGGCATTTTTCTACAAACAATTCTTATTATCATTATTGTTATTACCTTGGTTTTTAAGGTAACTATCACTCGTTCAGTAATTAGTCTTCACTCATTATCCGATTTCATTCTCACAACAGCCTTTGAGGTTTGATCCTTATCTCCAGTTTCCAGATGAGAAAACCAAGGCTTGGAGAGGTCAGATTATGTGCCCACAGTTGTACAGCTAGTAAGTGATAGAGCTGGGATCTCTTCCACTGAACTCCAAAACTACCTAAAACTGCTAACCACTCGAGGTCAACTCACATTTTGCTGTTGACTTACACACTTGGGTGCATTAGTGAATGAAAAGGTTCGGGATGAAGGTGAGGAGGAGAACCTAAGCTCAGATAGGTATATTGACATTTTTTGAGAAAATTTAGAAGAGCTCCACAAAAAGTGACAGAGATTTCATGAAAACAGATGGTCTCTGTGTTTCATTGAGAAATCCAGTGTGTAAGGAACTGACATCTTTTGTTCTCTCCAACAGTGATCTGTGTCACTTTCTTTGTCTCCTAGAAGAATGCTTAATTATTAGGACTCATCATTCAGGTAGATACCCTGAGCCATAGAACTGCTTTGAAGTCTACTGCTGTCATTGTTCCACGGTTCTCCACATCATTCAAAGCTCAAGAAGACAGCACATAGGATTCCAAAGAGTAGTGAGGGTTTATATACTACCTCTCCATTTGTTCCAGTTCATTTCGACATGACCCTAATGAGGTATATGCTTGTGGCTGTTGGATTACATCTCATCAACTAAGCAGAGGCATAATTAGAAGTCTGCCGCTGTCAGAAAGATTAATAGGCCGATTGATACAAACCCATAACTGAAGATTTCCCAGCAAAGCCATTTCACCAGCTGGCTGGAGATCATGATACAGCAGTACTGCAAGTAACAAAAAGTGTTTTCTATTCACATTAGAACCACTGCAAGGTCTAAGAAAAGTGTTTTATGATAAAACAAAGGGCCCATTCTGATGTTATTATCGTTAGTATTGATTAATGATTGAACAAAAACTTACCCATCAGCAATAACAGCATCTTAGAAGGTAACGACTTCAAGATGTTCTATGATAAAATCACAATGATGGGGAACAGAAGAGGCCAGCTTCTGTTTGGTAAAACTAATAAAAACTACACAACTTACTGAATACATGCCCCACCCAGTATA
The DNA here is from genome assembly GCF_963924675.1 of Phocoena phocoena. Taxonomy (NCBI): domain Eukaryota; kingdom Metazoa; phylum Chordata; class Mammalia; order Artiodactyla; family Phocoenidae; genus Phocoena; species Phocoena phocoena. The sequence continues at coordinate 56,012,041 of NC_089234.1, forward strand.
AACGCCAAAGCACCAAAATTGGAAAGATTAGCTCTTAAGTACACAGCTCTGTCAAGGGAATTAAAATGTAGGCACTGGGAAAAGCCACCAGATAGAAAACTTTCAACTTGGATCCATTCAAGACCTGGGCAGTCCTGAGGTGCTGTCCAGTTTAGAAGACAATGTTCTACGTAAAGATCCTTGCTTTCTCAATGACTAATTAGTATCACACCATTCACACAAAATCCACGATTGTTAATTAGCTTGCAAGATATTTTTGCGATACCTAAAATTATATGAATATTAAAATTGATTTCTAATTTGGAGTACATTGTAAAGACTTGCCTCCCTTTTAAAATGTCTTGGTCTCAAATATTCTGATTAGCTAGGTACCTTTATTTCTATTTTGTGAGCAGGAAACCCAAAGCACTTTGCTTATCCGATATATCCTAATGTTATCAGGAAAATCTCAAATCACTTAGATTTACTACCTCTCCTTTGCAGGTAGGTTTCTTAATATCCATGATTATATAATGTCATTTTTCTATATTTTGATTGAATGGAATGGGATGCAAAGCTTATTGTCTAATCTATGATTAGAAGTGTTAAAAGTATCTAAATATTATCATCCATTACTATATATATATATATTTTTTTTTTTTTTTGGCGGTACGCGGGCCTCTCACTGTTGTGGCCTCTCCCGTTGCGGAGCACAGGCTCCAGATGCGCAGGCTCAGCGGCCATGGCTCACGGGCCCAGCCGCTCCGCGGCATGTGGGATCTTCCCGGACCGGGGCACGAACCCGTGTCCCCTGCATCGGCAGGCGGACTCTCAACCACTGCGCCACCGGGGAAGCCCTCCATTACCATATTCATTCTTTTTCTTCTAGAATTAAGAGAGGCTGAGGCATCCATCTTTAGGCAGCTGGATAACTAGGAGTTATTTCTTTATAAGCAGAAGAACTTAGCCTCAGCAGACAGGGTCAAGCTGCATGACACCACTACCATTCAGGGTCCCAGGAAGGACTTTTGGGGATTAGTAATGTCCCACATGACAGTCTTTACAGAGGAGGGTTAGGTACAGGTTAGAGAGTTCAGCTTCCTCTGAGTTTTCCCAGACCATTCGATAAACACATACATGTTTTTCTAGGGCAGTTTTCCCTCTTCCCACAGTCAGTCATACCCCATTGTCAACCCCTGTTGCTTTTATGTAAGCTCCATGGCAGGCCCTGTGGATAGCAGATACCATGTCTTATGCTTCCTTTTCCTCTCCAAGGATATGGCAAATTATCTGGAAAAGTAAGGTGGTATGGCAGAAAGGATACTGGGTCTGTGTCCCAACTCTACTGTTTAGCTACGTGATCTTGGGTAGGTTTCTGAGCCTCTGCTTCTCTGTCTGTAAAATGGGGATTAGAACAAAATGTCTGCTACTATATATTTTGCAAAGTTGTGAGGACCAAATGCAATAGTATGTGTAAACTCTATACAATCGCCAGGTATTATTATATTGAATTGAATGAGGATCAACATTCCGAGACAGTTAAGAATTCCTTGCTCGTAGTGCTATAAGAATTTAGAGATGGGAGAGTTCAGTGAGGGCAGGAATAATTGGCCGTGCCATGCCTTTTGGTTGGCCTTGAAAGGTGCCTGAGGTTTGAACACAAAGAGGGAGGAGCATTTGAAGAGGCCACAGCAGAAGCGTAGAGTTAAAATTAGCAATATGCGGGGTGTCACATGCATGAAATTATGAAGTTACCAGCTTGTGGCAGCAAAGGGCTTTGACGTGGAGCACGGTTGAAAATGGGAGATACAGGGTGAGGCTAGGTTTTAGAGGTTTTTCTCAGCCAGACTTGGAATTGATGCATGAGGCAGGAGAGAGCCATGATGGTGGATGAATGACACCTTTTAATTAAATTAATCCGGCAACATTGCAGAGGCGAGACTAGGAGAAGAGTCTGGAATCATGAAGCTTATTGTATTGATTCACGTCTGTAGCGTGTGAGCCTGAACTCTGGTGGTCCATAATCCTGGTGGGAATTGAGAAGGCTCCATCCAATTTAAAAAGGGACTCACCACAAGAGTGAGGAGAATTTAAATGTTGGAAATGATTTCACAAAGTGCTATTTTCCTCAGCTAGTCCCTTCCCTCTCATGTGGTTATTTATTAAATTATCTCGGATATTTGCTGCTGCTGCTGTTCCTAAAACGCTTAACATTTCTTTCTCCCTCAGAAGTGACGGTCTCCATAACCTCTCCCAATCCAGCCCTCATCATTTTTCCTTTTAATCTTAAACTGAAAATGTGCTCCTCAGGCACTCTCTGGTTGTTAATTGGAATGTCATTGGTGAAGCTTGCATGGCGGCATTGTAATTACTTCCCTGTATTGTCTTAATTCCGCACCACCCCCATCGCCCTGTTCACACCTGAAAATGATAGTCTCTATTCAGCCCCTTGATCTCAGCACTTAGTTAAGCGGTAGGCAGGTGGTTGTCTGGGGATGGGCTCCAACGCTTAATCCTCTTTGTTCAGGTCTGAATAGGAGTCACCTTGAGCAGCAACACCTGTAAGGAGTGTGTAGTTGCAGGAAAGTTCTTCAACAGCGGTGGTTCTCAAAGTGGGGTCCCCGGCTCAGCAGCAGCATCTGGGAAATGCAGATCCTCAGGACCCCATACCAAGCCAACTGTATCAGGAGCTCTGGGGGTGGGGTCCACCAGTGTTTTTTAACAAGCCCTCCAGGTGCATGCTAAAGTTTGAGAAACACTGTTCTGGAGAAATATTTTCAAAGGGTTGGAAAGCCAGCCTCAGAGGGTTAGGAAAACAGACTTCAGAAAATACCAGGGAGGTTTTAGAGGCTGAGAAGAGAGGCAGTTACTTCCTTCTTGGAGATGATACGGGCATCACAACTGCTAGAAGTGAGATTTTTGTCCTTAGCCCCCAGCCCCTTAAAAGAAAACCTGGGTAGTCATTGCTTGCCTCATGCTGTGGAAAGATAAGTTCTGAAGTCAGTCTTCAAGAAGGACTGCTGGATCTCCCTGCTCAGAGGTCTTCGTGGGATACTGTGTCATTAAATAGGTGAAAAAAGAGATATATTTCCCACTTGGGTGAGTCTCATTTTCCTCTGTAGAGACATCTAAATAGTTAGATTATGCTTACTTGATGGTCAAGAGGGAACAAGGGTTCGTATTCCAACCTGTTCTATGCTGGAAGTTTATGCCATCAGGAGCAGCTTTTTATTGAGGTTCTTTTGAAGGTGCCCCAATCATAGAGTCCTGATCAAAATGCTAAATTTGCCTAAGGTTTTAGTATCACACTTGATCCATGGACTATGGGAGCCTGGTAATGAACAGTCCATCAGCTTACCAAGTATCTTATCTTCTCTAATTAGTAAGTCATTAGTTAACCAAGAGCAATTTAGGGAAAGTCAGTTCTACTACCAGGTCTAGTGTTTTTATCTCAGTTCTTAAAACTCTTATTTATTTATTTTTTTTCTGTTGGCAACATATGTCCATAAAAAGCCTGTTCTGATGTGGGCATGCCTCATTGGAATGGCGATCCACATTGAAGTGTGTAATTCAGAGTCAGTTTCCTTTGTAGAAAAAAATAGTGATTTCTAGCTCTTAAAATTTCTAGACAAGGAACTCTTCTATTTTACACAAGAAGGAAGAGTTTGTATTTCCTTCTCCGTCCTACAATGAGCATTAATCATTAAGATAAAATCTCTTTGGGAGGAAAATAAATCCTGGCTGATATGGCCAATCCTTTTGTTGTTGAATTCTGTATTTTCTTTTTATAAGATCAATGAACTTCTCCCTGGGTTGTTTCCATTTGGGGAATGAAATGATGGGGCTTTAGAATCTCTGCTCTGTGGTCTTTGATTGTGTGAGTCCATGGACTAAAGGCACTCAGAGGATTTATCTTAGAGGGGATCCTGATAAACCGTTCTGATGCCACTTGAGAAAACTAGGCAGGACATTTCTCCTTGGGCTCTTACGGCAAGCAGGAAAGAGCTGAGAGAGATAGAAACCAGACTCCCTGATCACTCTGGTCCTACTGGGTTCCTGGGGGCTGGCCCTCTTCTGTTGCAGAGTTTCCTGCTTCTCTCCCCCTTCTTCATCTTAGTGAAGTGGCTCACGTTACTGGTGAGTTTCAGCCAGAGGGAAAGCCTCCAGCGCACCAGGAGCATAATTCACTTCCTTTATTGTTTCAGCTCAAAGTCTAAGACTCAAGAAATGATATAAAAGGATGATTAAATCAGTTCTCTAAAGTTTTGAATAAAAGACTAGAGGAAAGGTCTATTTTGGTTTCAACATTGTTCTCTGTAAGTCAGGAGTGCTGTTGAGGTATATTTTTCAACAGAGTGTCCTTTAGCATCAAGCCCTCTCATTGCTACCTTTGGGGATGGGCAATATAGGAGGGAACAGCAGAAATGACAAGGAAGTCAAGAAACAGTGCAAATAAGTTGCTACAGCCTAATTCCTTATACTCTTTCAAACATCTACTTCCATTTGTGTCGAACTGAAATATCCTCAATGGCATTGAGCTAACATCTCTTCCCCCACTGTTCCATTCTCTTCCACAGCCTAGCAAATACTCTCCCTGCTTGATGTATTTCAAGGTTACTGCAAAATTAACTACAGAAGCAGTGGAATTAATAGGAGCTAGGGAACTCATAGGGCCCTCAAATATACCACCAGTAACTATTGTGAGAGCAATAGTAAAGTTATTGTGTGGCCTTGGTGAAGTGATACTGGGTTTTCCATAATAGACTTGAGAACCAAGACTTTCCGTCCCCTGAATTGTGTACACATCAGTCTTGATGAAAACGAATTTATAATGCACAGCTAAGTCACTGCTGGCACAAGGGAAGACATGAGTGCAACACAGTATTTACCAACAGAGCCCCCCCCATCCTCAGTCTTTCTCTCTCTCTCTCTCACACTCACTCACTCACTCACTCTCTCACACACATACACACACACACACACACACACACACACAAACACTGTTTACTCTTCACTACTTCTGTAGCACGTCATACCAGTGGCTCACATAGCACAGAGCTGCATTGTCTCTTCATCCCTTGGGATCTGTAGTGGACTTCTGGTCAACCTAGTTCATGTACTTCTTTTCCTTGCAGCTAGAGTAGCTAAGAACTCTGACACATGTGGACCTTGTGGGTCTTGTTCTTGAAACAAAACAAAATGCCATCGTGGCTTGGGAATTGTAGAAGTGTCACTTGTTAACCCCAGGCCTGAATTCTCCTTTTTTCATTGAATCAATACCTGAGTAGGAGGCCAGGCAAAGAGCAGGGTGGGCTGTCGTGTTCAGTCTCTTTTGCTCCTGCCTCCTTTCAGCATTGGATTAAGCAAACTCCATGCTGTCTCTCCTCCCACTTTCCCTTAGTGAAAACCTAGCAGTTGCCATTTCCTTTATGCAAGAACTGTTTTTCAGTGTTTGTTTTTTGTTCAGTCCGCTTAGTTTGTAAATGCAAATGTAGATTCCTCTTCATGCTTGTCTGGACGGTTTTCCACGTATTTGTGATTTGGGAGATGACAAAGGGCATGTTTGACTTGCAATACAGTTGAAGAATGGATAAATTCGGTGCATGTAACATGATCGGAGAATCCCACAGACGGACTCACCCTGCCTTTAAGTGGGCCCTGCATTCTCATAGTGCACAGATTCCTGCCTGTTGAACAACCAAGCACTGCCGTTACAGAAGTACAGCTATACTAACTGGTATCGTGTACAGCAATTTCCGAAGTGGTGATACTCGGAAATCCTCCATCCTGCACTTCTCACGCTAGCCCTCTCCTGGCCCGGAGGTCCATGTTGCTTCCCATCTGGGGAAAGTATTTTACTTCTCTCCATCCTCCCTTCTGTCCCTCACCTCACCTTCTTGATGTTCCTGGCCTGAGTAGAACCATGTGCTTACTGATAACAGTATACTGTGACTTTTCATTCACAGCTTTGAAAGGCTTATGAGGCTTTCCTGCTTCCCACCCAGCCCAAACCTTGGGACTTTTCACACTCGATCCTCTGATCGGTTTGATGCAGGAAAGCACATGGAAGCCATGTACCAGTTTGTATAGTCGTACACTTTTGAACTGCCTACTCTTGAACAAAGTAGAGTGTGCTGGGGATTCGCACTGGCTGCTTGACACACGCAAAGGCAATTAACCTGCATGCCAAAAAAAAAAAAAAATTAACCCTTAGAGTACTGCTTCAATATATTGGTTTAATGGTCTTGAATTTTACCATTTGGGCAACGCTTCTTTCCCCAGATCAGAGTGCTGCATTTAAGTCCACATTTAGTCCAGCCAGAACATCAAGGAGGATCCTCTCCTCCACAGCTTTCCTGAGATGCTCCTGGGTCCTTTCTTATTAATCAACTGATGGCTTTTAAAAGGTCTAAAACACAGCCATTGTGTTTAATTGAAAATGGGCTTCATTTCTAATGTGCCGGAGAGTAGGAGGGACTGCTTTTAGCTTACATTTGTGTCCTCTAAAAGAAGTCAGTTCTTTAAGGGTTAATATGAAATTGAGGAATTTGGTGGTTTCTTCTGCTTGTCCTTCCTCCAAGGTCTCTGCATGATCCTCTTTAGATTCTTAGCTCAACTGTTGAATGTTGATGAGAATAATATATGTATAAAATGATGAAAACAAATAAAAGAACAAAAGACTGTATGGTTGAATGGAAAGACCCCTTGGCACTGCTTGCTTGATGATCACAGGGGGTAGAAAGACCAAATGTTTTATTTTATGAACGTTCATTTTGTCCTCTCCCCCAAGCACCACCACTGCACAGCAATGTGGAAGACTTGACGATGCCTTTCATTTACCTCTTGCTTTTTCTTCTTCCTGTCTAATAGCCCAATAGAATCCTGCCAGAATTTCTACAAAGATTTCACATTACAGATCGACATGGCTTTCAACGTGTTCTTCCTTCTCTACTTTGGCTTGCGGGTAAGTTTGAACAACGCTGCTCAGTAGCACGATGAGGCATGCAAGTCTTATACCCAGGGACCATTCCGCATCAGCCATCCACTCCCGCAGGCAAGATAAAGCCCAGTGTTTCCAGGGGAGACGATAGATCCGCATTCTGATTTTCTGTGAGAGAGCCCTTTCCTTAGCTCAGCATTCCTGAAGTACCTGTTAATTTTGTTCCGAGCAGGAGAAATAGGCATTGAAATAACTATTACACCTCTACTGGTCTACTGCTTTTCATCTCTCTAGTCACGCATGAATGCATGGTTACCTTAAATAGGAGGGAAGAAAACCTTCTCCTCTTAAAATTATGCTTATCAGTGCTCACTTAGCTGAATCCTGAGAGGACAGTGAGTTGTGAGGGTTGAATCAAGGGGCTAGATTGGCAGAATTTGCGGCTTGGGGGATTTATACTAGACCCTGTTTATGAAGGGAGCTGTACAGAATGTAGATTACAGAGATGGTGTGTGTGAATGAATGCATACATATATGCTTTATTTATAGTTATATTTATATTAGAGACTTGAAGAAAGGTGAGATAATTCAAACTTCCCTATGATGCCGTTGAAAACCACAGAAAAACATACTACCTGATCTTTCTCCAAGGCTAACATAGCTTACAGTCAGTCTCTAGAAAAGACTAGAGAGTGTATGCAAATTCGAAGACAAAAATAGCATGTGATTGGTGTAGATATAAGAAGAATATAAACTCTCCCTCCAGGCCTCCGTGAAAAAGCAGAACGTACCCTTTGGCAAAAGAGTATAGTTTGAATGCCGGCACCATGCTTCTCATTGTTTTTTTTCTCTCTCTTCTTTTTTCTTTCCCCCAGTTTATTGCAGCCAACGATAAGCTGTGGTTCTGGCTGGAAGTGAACTCTGTAGTAGATTTCTTCACGGTCCCCCCCGTGTTTGTGTCTGTGTACTTAAACAGAAGTTGGCTTGGTAAGTCAATCTCTCTTCCTTCCTTCTTACTGGTTTCTGAGCCCTGGCTGAAATATAGAATCTGGTGCATGTGGGGTGCATCAGAGGACTGGGAATCCACAGAAGGAAAGTTTTGTGGATTCATATGAACAACTCCTGGAGTTTTAGAGGTTGACGGTGAGAGTTCTCTTGGAAGCAAGCAGTAGCCCAGAAGGATGTGTAAGTGAGTGCTTCAGAGAATGTTTTATCATTGTGGAAGCCCAGCGGCCATCACTATCACAGCCAGGACCTCTTCATTCATGGTTCTGTCACTTTTCATTCAATTGGGAGTCAGGACTGGATGAAGAAGCCCATGGGCACAAGGCCAGCTTTCTGAGTAGCTGATTCAGGTGCCCCAGAAGGCCTGCCTGCCAGAGTTAGCTTCTGTCTCCTTCTTAGTTCTGTGATGAGTGGGTGCTGCATGGTTTCTTTACAGTTGTGAGTTCCCTTATGGGGTGGGAGATGAGGTAAGTGTCTAGGGTCACCCTCACCTTGAGGGAGATCAAGCTCCTTTCCTGTGTTAAAGGAAGAGCTTTTGCTGGAGCTGTGTTCACACCTCACTTCCTGTGTCTGCTTGGCAGGTCACTTCCTGTGTCAGGATTAGGACAATTTGGTGGGAAAAGTAAGTAGCTCAGAGGATGGTCATGACAGCCAAAGGCTTAGAGAGACAGCTTCGGGGTTCTCTTTGCCACGCTGAATAATCTCAGAGTGTTTCTGCTGTCACGGGTCTACAGGGGAAGAGGGGAGACTGAAACAGGACTCAGAGGACTAGTTGTGGGATCCTTCTGTCTTTATTTTCAGAAATTTTTGGTCTTAACCTATTTTTTTCCAAAGTAATGTGTATATATATATATGTATACATGTATGTGTGTGTGTGTATATATATATATATACATGTATAAAATAATATCAACATTCAAAGATGCATAATGAAAATACTAAGTGTCTCTTCCGCCCGCATCCATCACTGCCCTCTCCCTGGGATGCTCAGCGTTATAGACTTTCACATCTTTCCTTCATGCTGGTTTCACCACAAACAAACACGGATGTGCACACATAATAGTGTTTTAGAGGTGGTGGTCTTTGTACAGAATCCTTGTCTCAGTCACATTGCACTGCAGTTTGGCTTTCTTACTAACTGATAAATGACAGCCATCCCTTCAGCTCTGTAATGATTCATTCTATGACAATTGCACAAAATCCCATACGTTGCTGTAGTGCGTTTATTCAGCCATGATCCAAATGATGCACCACGTGATGGTTTCCTTTTCTGCTGTAAACAATGGCTTAGTCAACACTCATCCACATATCTGTACAATTGTATCTCTAGATAGAATTCCTGGAAGAGGACTTGCTGGATCAAAGAGAATGTATATTTTCGTTTGTGAAGATATTAATGGAGAACCTTTCAAAAATGTTGCATCAAGATATGCTTCTGCTAGCAGTATGTTTTGATGTCCTTGCTAGCACTGTGAATTTATTATATACCTAGTAGCAAGTATTTTAAAAATAAGTATCTTTTATATACAATGTATGCAGTAATCACATACATACACGCATGTGTGTATCTCTGTGTGTGTATCTTATTTGGATTCTCTTTTCTACTAGGTTTCTCATTAGCATTGTATTCAGTTGCTCAATGGAAATGTTTTCCTTCCTGATCTGAGGGGTACTTGCTTAGATGGGGTTTTCTTGCCAGCACGATGAGACCATTAGAGCTGCAGACCGATCTGAGAAACATCCTGAGTGTTTGTTTGTTCATTTGCTCTGGTGCCTGGGGTCCCAGCCGTTTCAGCTGAGCTCTTAACCAGCCTTGTGACCTGAGGAACTCACTCTTCTTCCCTCAGCCTGTTGTTTTTCATCTGTGAAACAGAGGTTGGGTTAGACAATCGCTAAGGTTCTTTCATTTCAGAAAATCTCTAAGCCTCTTGCATCATTCATGGGAAATTTGAGAAAATTTGGAATCTTGGTTGTTGCAGAGGACTGGGAACTTAGTGAATTAAATCACCAACGTACCTGGGTCAAGATTATGTATGGACTGCTAACCGGGGCTCTTTGTAAACCATCCCGTTGTGAAGAGTTCACACAAATACACCCCCAAACAAACAGACAAGGAACGAAGGAAGGGAGAGTGGGAGGGAGGAGAGAGAGAGAAAGAGAGAGAAGGGTGGAGGGGGGAAAGGAAGAAGGAAGGAGGAAGAAAAGGAACCTGCCTTCTCTTCCTGGCTGTGTTCTAATGCCTCTGCGCGCTTGAACAAACACTCACTTTTCTGGACCCTCAGTTTTCCCATCAGAAAAATGGGAGGTTTAGACTAAATTACCTTCCAGCCCTCATACTTCCCGAATCTGAACTTTATGTCAGGGTTCCTTGTGGTCCTAGAAGATGGAGAGGACCCCTACTCTGCAGCTGGTAGGGCTCGCCCCAGGTCAGGGTGCGGAGCCAGGTTTCCTTGCTGTGAGTGAAACACTCCCTGGAGTCTTAGTGTTGGGAGGACTTGGATGTTGTAAAAAACAACCCAGGCCTTTTTGTGGATGATGTCATCCTGATTTTTGGAGGTGTGTTCTGATCTAGTGAAAAATCAATCTGAGAGAACAGAAAAATGGAAGAGAGAGAAGAGAGGGGAGGGGAGGGATAAATTAGGAGTTTGGAATTAGCAGATGCAAACTACTGTACATAAAATAGATAAACAGGGCTTCCCTGGTGGCGCAGTGGTTGAGAGTCCGCCTGCCGATGCAGGGGACACGGGTTCGTGCCCCGGTCTGGGAAGATCCCACATGCCGCGGAGCGGCTGGGCCCGTGAGCCATGGCCGCTGAGCCTGCGCGTCCGGAGCCTGTCCTCCGCAACGGGAGAGGCCACAACAGTGAGAGGCCCGCGTAACGCATAAAAAAAAAAAAAAAAAAAAAAAAAAAAAAAAAAAAAAAAAAAAAAAAAAAAAATAGATAAACAACAAGGACCTACTGTATGGTACAGGGAACTATATTCAATATCCTGTAATAAACCATAATGGAAAAGAATATATATGTATATATATACATGTATATATATATATAAAACTGAATCACTTTGCTGTACACCACAAACTAACACAACATTATAAATCAACTATAGTTCAGTTAAAAAAAAAAAAAAGAGGGCTTCCCTGGTGGCGCAGTGGTTGAGAGTCCACCTGCCGATGCAGCAGACACGGGTCCGTGCCCCGGTCTGGGAAGATCCCACATGCTGCGGAGCGGCTGGGCCCTGTGCGCCATGGCCGCTGAGCCTGCACGTCCGGAGCCTGTGCTCTGCAACGGGAGAGGCCACAACAGTGAGAGGCCCGTGTACCGCAAAAAAAAAAAAAAAAAGAGAGAGGGAGAAAAGAGTAATGAGAGACACTTTGCTTCAGTTGTGGTTGCTCTTCAAAAAAAATATGCTCTAGAATGTGCTTTAGTTCGTTCGTGAATTGAACAACGTTTATAAAGCAGCTACTATGTGCCAGGCACTTTTCCAGATGATTAGGAAACAACAGTGAATAAAATAGGCAGCACTCCACCCTCTGACATTGCAGTGGGGAAAGAACAGGAAACAACAAGCCTAATAAGTAAGTAAACTACATAGTATGTTAGGAAGCGTAAGTGCTATTGAAGTTGGAAACAAAGACCAGCAACCTTTGGGGTATGAAATAATAATAACAACAACTAAGAACCTTTCTCCTCTTGCAGGAGAAAACACGTTTAATGGAATACTTTTGGTTCTTTGGTAACTAAGCCCCTTGGGTAAAATCCAAAACTGGCCTGCCTGTTATGGAAGAGAATTCAGTATAATGATTCAAGGAGGTTCCTGCATCTGATTTAATACGTGGGTTATTACACCGTGAAACAATTATTGTACCAATGAGCTGCCAGAGATAAAATGAACATTCCCATGAGGTATGGCTTATAAAGTAAAAGGAATAATCCCATCAAATAGGGCATTTCAGAAAATGTTGCCCTCCTCCTAGAAAATGAAAAGTACTGGCTGAGGTTTGGGACAAGATGCAGGAAACTGAAGTCTGTCCCAGATCTGCACACACTTCTTGAGCCTGGTCAAGAGCAGAGGGCTGTGCTATAGCTGGCACTGTGGAAGATAAAAAGTGAAATGAACACCACGCCCCCCTTCCCCACTGCCCGTACCTTGTCTGGAGCATAACTTGCATCACGTTTGATTTCCTGTTCTTAATATATGGTTGCATGTTATATAATACAATATTTATTTACTTTTTTGCATGCATCATCTTAGTGCATTGGACAGTATATTAATAAAAACAGCTAGTATTAATTCCAGCTGTGCTATGTGCTGGGCGCTCTGATAAGCCCTTGCAAACGTGAACTCAATCTTCATAGCAAACCTATGAGGTAGGAATTATTGTCCCCATTTTACAGATAAGGAGATGGAGGCTCAAAGAAGTTAACTTTCCTGTCCAGGGTCCTGTAGCCTGGGAGTAGGGAAAGGCGTGCTTTACCCAAGATCTCGTCCGACTTCATGTCCATTCTCTTAGGCTGCTCTTCTGCCTCTGTCCTTACCCTTGAGAGATGCGGGGTTTTGAGGACTGGGTTGGGAATGACTAAGCAGCTTTGGCTGCTTCATGTTGGCATCCCTCTATTTCATCCTATCTCATAGAAGCTTCACTTCAGGCAGGCAGGGAAGGGAAGAGATCTTGCTTAAAAACGCACATAGCTCATGTCTCCTTTTCTTCTCACTTTTCCTTGTCTACCTCCAGTTTCTAGAACTGCCATTAAGACCAGGGAAACAAATAGAGCTAGCGTGCAGTCTCCTGAGTCCCAGGGTACCCTAGCAACTTGGGGATCGGACCTGCTCCACCTGAGAGGAAGAGAGGGAAACATATATAGGTAGATACTGGGGGCTCCTGCAGGTCCTAGGTCAGTAGAGCTACTTGGATCGGTATCATGTTCTGGGCTCCACCATCTCAATTCACATCGTGCGCAGTCACTTGCCATTGGGTCGCTTTGAGCACAGTCATTTTCCCTGTCTTAAACTCAAGTCTTCTCACCTGTCCAATCGGGATAATAATAGCACTCACCTCAAGGAGTTGTAGTGGGGATTCAGTGAGGTAATGAGTGACCATGTACATAGGACGAGCTTCATGAACAGAAGCCATGATTATCCCCAGCCTCTCTTTCTAACCTCTCTATCATATTTTAAAGTCCCAGAGAAGAAAACAAACCGGAATGGAACCAAAAATAAGGCAGTGGGATGTGAGGACATCCATGTCGGCAGGCAGCAAGGCGCTGCTTATTTTAATTCCTGTTCCCACACACTAGCTTATTCACAAAATCCTCACTAAAATAAATGTACCTTGAAATGAGAGATGAATCTTATTTTGAGACTCGAATAACATGCTCTGGGGAGAACACTTTTGTCTGTTTGTCTCATTCTTGTGCGAACTGTGTCCCCAAGGTAGGTCAATGGGCTGTGCCTCCTTTGTTTATTGATGTTTTTGTTGAGGGTCATCTTGTGGGGTTAAAGGAAGAGAGTGGAGGAAAAGATAATAATACACGCACCAGCCAGTCATTTAACTGGCTGTTATTGAGCACCTACTGTGTACTCAGCCCTGGGATAAGAGGAACACATGCTTGGCCACCTCCTTTCCTAGTTTTACTGTGATTTCCAACATTGCTCCCTCTTCTCTGACTGATGAAATCAGGGTATGGTGAGGAGCCCCAGTCACTGAACTGTGGTCAACTAAACGTGGGCTTCCCTGGTGGCGCAGTGGTTGAGAGTCCGCCTGCCGATGCAGGGGACACGGGTTCGTGCCCCGGTCTGGGAAGATCCCACATGCCGTGGAGCGGCTGGGCCCGCGAGCCACGGCCGCTGAGCCTGCGCATCCGGAGCCTGTGCTCCGCAGCGGGAGAGGCCACAACGGTGAGAGGCCCGCGTAACGCAAAAAAAAAAAAAAAACAAAACCTAAACGTGCTTCTCTAGTCTGTGTTAGACCTGGCCTTAGACCTTAGACCCTTTAGCAAACTCTGCTGGAAAATAGAAAACTCTGCTAAAAAAGAGAAAAAGTGAGTTAGCGCTCAGTCATAGGGAAATTAAAATGATGTAGAGTATCTGCTTATAAATACGTGCCTGAGCAGTCCCTTTTTGTGGCAAAAGGTGATAAAAACAGGACTGTTAAAAAAAAAAAATACAGGTCCTTAAAAACAACAACAACGACAGGACAAAACATAGTTCCTGTTTGAGACCAAGGTTTCAATTTAGTTTGGGAACCAAAATAAACACTCATGCAACAACAGCAGGTAGCACTATCGGCTATCTAATTACGTCCGAAATTGCGAGGTCCGGGCTGTAAGGGCTGTGGCAGTTCAGAGAAGAAAGAGCTCACGTGGGTGGAGGAAAGCGGGGAGGCTTCGGGGGGCTGGGGCTCGGCTGAGGCTTGTGGCGATGGGTGAGACAGGCAGAGTGGGAAGCAGCGAGCGCCCTGTGCCGGAGAGGAGCCTGCCCTGTCTGGAGAATGGCAGGGGCCCACGGATGGTAATACCACCTGAGATAAGAAAGCGTTTTTACGGCGTGCCAGGTATCAGTCTCACAGCCCTGCCAGGTGGATGCGCTTGTGTCCTGTTGCTGCAGGAACAAATTGCGGCAGATGTCGCGCCTTAATACGTCTGTTACCTTACCGTCACGCGGGTTAGAAGTCCACCGTAGGTCTCTCGGCGCTGACATAAAAGTGTCTTCAGGGCTGTGCTCCTTCTGGAAGCTCCAGGGAAGATTCCATTTCCTTGCTTTTTCCAGCTTCCAGAGGCAGCCACAGTGGGCTGAGTTCTCACACTGCCTCTCTGATCTTTCTTTCTGTCCTCACCTCTCTCTGCCTCTCTTTTCTGCCTCCCTCTTCTACTTTTAAAGACCCTCGTGATGACATTGGATCCATCTGGATAACCCAGAGTAACCTCCCCATCTCAAGGTCAGCTGATTGGCAACCTTAATTCCCCTGCTATCTTAGTTGCCTTTTGCCGTGTGAGTTATCATGTTCACGTGTGCTGGGTGTTAACATGAACATCTGTGGGGGCATTGTTCTGCCTACTGAAAGGGGTATTCCTGTTATTCCCATGCTGCCAAAGAGGAAACTGAGGCTCATAGAGGGTAAGTGACTTGCCCAAAGTCATAGAGAGCCAGGAACTGTTAAGTTGGGACCCATGCCCCTGTTCAGACCTGTCAAGTGGCTCTACATAGCGCTGTGGAGTCCAAAAGCTCTAGTAGGCATTGAGGGCCCTCTGTGCCCTTGACTCTTTGCACTTTTCCAGTCTATCATGGGAGGAGACCCACGGGGAGATCTTGTTTGGAACCAGAGAATTTACCCCTCCCTGCATTTCTGTCTAGCAATGAGTTTTGTTTTTGTTTTTCTTGGGAACAGATGAATTACTAGATAGATGTGCCTGTTATCATTGTACTCAAGCAAGTTACAGAGGTCTGGGCACCCCTTCCTGTGAGGCTGTAGTAACCGAGAAGAACGTGTTTGGTCTGCATGTCCTTTGCTTAAAAGCCCTCTTTCCTTAGAGCTCATGCTTTCTTGCCTTTTTGGAATTTACTTACGAGTAGAGAGGAATGGAATTGGAGAATGCCAGACGAGTGAGTGAGTTGTGATGGTCTGTCACCATTTTCCCAAGGAAAGCAGTGTGCAGGGTCAGAGCCCCACTCTCCCCTTTAGTGATCAGTCTTTCAGCGGGGCTCGGCTGAAGGGCCAGGAGTCTCTTGTGTTGTCCATCCACTTTATAGGGCGTCTCGCCCCAAGGCCCCTCCTTTGCTTGAGGAATCCCACAACAGGTGGGGTGAGGTTCATATCAGAACCTTCATTAACTAAACTCTGCATTGGGGGAGAGTAATCAAGAATGAAAGCCTTTGGCTGGTTTCACTTTCTGGACATCAGTAGTTTTTAGTGTATTGATATTCAAAACAAAAAACAAAACCAAAAACCGAGTGTGATTTGGGCAGAGAGTGGAGGCCGGTGCCAGGCACTCAGCCCTGCCTCTCTTTCTCCTTAGACTTCCAGCTGCAGCCCCACCAGGCTGCATCTGCCCTGCTCGCCTTCCCTCGTCCCTGCCTCAGGAAGTAAGTTTTTTCCCTGCTGCTCTGAATGTCATCTCCTCCGGAATGCACAGCTCTAACCCCACCTCCTGTGGGAAGCTTTCCCATCCTCCCAGCTGGAATGAATTCTTCCCTGACCTTTATTTCCTTTGCTCTTGCGATTAATGTTGTAAGAGCTGTATAATCAGTCTGTTTTCTACTCACAGTTCGAATTCAACTTCTGTGGGTATCGTGGCAGAGACCTTGACCATCTTGTGTTTTTGCTGTGTTCCCAGTGTCTGGAACAGTGCCTGACACACAGTTTGTGCTTGTTGAGTGAATAGGTGTCTTCTTACACTAATGATAATAATGAACTGATTGCTTATTAAGAGCAGACACGGGGCTCAACAATTCATAGGCATTACCTCAGTCAGCATTTACAGCAACTCAATGAGTAAGTCCTGTTAGTCCAATTTTACAGTTTAGGAAGCTGAGGTTTGGGGATTAGGTAACTTCCCCAGGTAGTAAATGGTGGATCCAGGACTCAGCCCAGGTCAGTCTGATTCTGGAGTTGGTGCTTTAAAAATGACTAAGCCAGTGCTTCCCGAAGTGTGGTTGCCAGACCAGCATCATCAGCATCACCTGAAAACTTGTTAGAAACGCAGATTCTTAGAACCCAACCCAGACCCGGTGGATCAGCAACTCTGAGAGCTTGATCCAGCAACCCGTGTGTTTCGCAAGCCCTCCTGGTCATCCTGATGTCCGCCGAGTTTTGAGAACCACTGTCCTAGTCTGTGCTCGGGTGGTTTGCAGATTTGGTTGTCTCTTAGAATCCCTGAAGAGCTTTTAAAACTCAACCATGTTCAGGCCAAACCTCCAACCAATTAGATGGGAGGATCTGGGTTGGGAGTGGGGGAGTGACCCAGGCTTAGCATTTTTTTTTTTTTAACACTCCCCAGTTGCATCTAAAGCACAGTAAGGATGAGAACCACTTGGATATATGTGTATCTTCTAACTATGACTGTCGAATGAATTCCTCCCTAGAAGGGTGCTTCCTAAGCTTCAGCGTGCACATGAGGCACCAGGAGATCTTATTCGAATGCAGTTTCTGATTCAGGAGGTGTGGGGTAGGATCAGAGACTCTGCATTTCTACAAGCTCCAGAGGACGCTAATGGGCGCTGGCCTGGGGACCAGACTTTAAAGTAGCAAGGCTTTCCAGCCTAGACCGTGCTATCCAATAGGGGAGCCACTAGCCACATCTGACTATCTAAACGTAGATTAAAATCAAAATTAAATAAAATAAGAACTCAATTTTTCAGTCATACTGGCCACATTTCAAGTACTTAAGAGATCCACGTGACTAGTGGCTAAGGTAGTGGACAGCACAGATAGAGAACGTTTCCACCGTCGTAGAAAATTCTCTTGGACACCGCTGCTCTCGGATGTGAGTCTTGTGTTGGAAAGTACCGTGGACTTTTACTTTTTGTACCTCTGGGACATTCTTGCATGCAGTGGAAGCTTAACAAATGTTTATTGAAGTTATTTTTAGTGGAAGGTCCAATGGTACCAAGTCTGTATAGAAACGAAGTAATTAACTTTCTTGGACGGATGCTAGGGAATTCATTAGTATGGTGTCAGTGAAACCCCTCACCACCCTACCCAAATGGAATTAAATGTACGCAAGGCCGGAGTAGGCAAAAAGGTATAATAGAGGCCCTGGCACCAGCCCCAGCTTCATCGCCAGGACTCTTACTGCAGCCGAAATGACCTTTTGGGCTCTGAAAAGAAAGGACTCTGGTTCCCCCTACAGGACTGTCCTGCAGTTTGCTGGATTAGCGTGAGATTAAGTCAGATGGAAGAGGAAAGGGCGACATGTGAACTCAAACTCAAAACGGGCAGTTTGTGGCTAGCAGAGGGGTGGGTAGGCTCACTTTGCCCTCCCATAAGGTACCTGGAATCTGATAACTTGACTCAACCACGATGACCAAGGGGGTTCCAGGTCACAGTGCCCAAGGTGTGGAAGGAAGGGCCTTGAGAGTCCCCAGAGGTCACCTACTCCATAACTGAGGCGGCTGGACTTTCAACTCCTACATCTAGATTCTCTAAAGCCCAAAGCCTTCTAAGTAAACCCTTCCCTATAGTCAGTGGTTTCATTTAAAATAATAATAATAAAGCAAATTAAAAGTGTGACTTCTCTTTTTGGGGTCTGATGTCTTTGGGGGCAGAAGGAGGTTGAGAGAGAGAGAGAGATAGCTTTAAAAGAGAAAGGTCTGGGCTTCCCTGGTGGCGCAGTGGTTGAGAGTCCGCCTGCCGATGCAGGGGACACGGGTTCGTGCCCCGGTCTGGGAAGATCCCACATGCCGCGGAGCGGCTGGGCCCGTGAGCCATGGCCGCTGAGCCTGCGCGTCCGGAGCCTGTCCTCCGCAACGGGAGAGGCCACAACAGTGAGAGGCCCGCGTAACGCATAAAAAAAAAAAAAAAAAAAAAAAAAAAAAAAAAAAAAAAGAGAAAGGTCTGTAACCAGAGTAGTGATAGATGTGTTCACATTATACATTTATATGTACGTGTATGTATATGTGTATACGTGCATATACAATATATCATTATCTCAGGTAAGCTTACAAGGAATACTATGAAATAGGTGTCATTTTATAAATGGGGAAACCGAGGCATAGAGAGTTTCAGTAACTTGCTAAGAGTCACAGAGTAGGTACGTGGCAGAGCCAGGCTTCGGACCTGGGCAACCTACCTCCAAGGTCCATGTTTCTCAATAGTATATTATGCTTAAGCTCTAAGCTTATCTAGCCATAACAGTTACACTTTAAAAAATTAGTCTAACAGTCTTGTCCAATCAGATGAAAGACTAAAGCTTCCTCCTTGCCCCAGTCCCCTGACAAATCCTACCAGAATTGAATTGGTACTCCCAGGTGGGAAAGGAAATTGAGAGGAAAAGCAACTCATTCCATTCTTTGAAAGAATTGAGTTAATAACAATTCTATCACTTCTCAGCTTTCAAACTATTTTTTTTTTTACCAGCCCCCTCTTCTGAGCTTCTTGGTTTATTCTATAATCTAGTAGTCAAATGAGTAAAAATCATCCATGTGACTACTGTTACTCCATCTTGAATGGACCATAATGTTAGACAATACGGGCTTTACCCTTTGCCTGAGCTTTATTTTATTTTGGAGCAGGGCAGGAAGCCTCAGTGGCACATGCGTCTTGGCAGTGGCATTGAGACTGAATTGCTGTAGTGGGACAAGGCAGATGAATTCATTGAGTTCTGTCCCTGTGACTGGGCTCCGAAGAAGGCAGCCCCAGCAAAGTGGAACGCTAAAGGTTTCGGATGTTTGTCAGGAAGCTGATTGCTGTTCCAGTAGTTTATGTAGCTGAAACTGCCTCTAGGGAAATTATTCCCCTGTAAGAGATTTCCTGTTGTGTTCCCTTGATATTGCTTTGTCAGGGACATGCTTTAAATAAGATGCCCTCTGTAGGTAGCAGAGATTCTAAATCCTCTCTGACTTGTACACCTCTGGGATATGCCAAATTGGAAATAACATTCTAAAATGAATGTCTTCAAGGAACACATTCAGCCGTAGGTTTTCATCGATGCCAAACCTTCTCCAGATGGCTGTACTTCATCTGGGGTATTATTGGAACAGTCTCCCCAAGCAACCTAAATCTCTAGGACTGGACAGATAGTTACCTTCCCATCACCCTCAAAAAATAGATGCCTTGATTCTTCTCGAGGAGATCAGGGCCGTGATGGATTGACCAGGCCAGCTGATCCAGTAGGGAGAAAATGAACACTGGGAAGCAGCTCCGAGACACTCATGCACTTATTCAACTGAATACCTACTGTATGCAGTTCACTGACTCCTAGGAGTGGCCACAGACGGGGAAAACAGTTCTGCCTTAAAGATGTTGGTAATATAATTGGGTGGGTACTTTATAAGGAAGAATGAACAATAAAAGTCCAGGAGTTCAGAGGGAGGAAAGTTGGCCATCCCAGCCCAAAGTGGATCCCAGGTATCTAAAAAGTAAGCCTGTTCCTCTGGAGCAGTACTGGCCAGCACATCACCTGGGAGCTCGTTAGAAGTGAAACTTCTCGGGACCACATCCAAGCCTATAGATTCTTTGGAGAGTGGGGCTGAGGAATTTGGTTTAATAAATTATCCAGGTAATTGCCGTATTGGGTTGGCCAAAAAATTTGTTTGGCTTTTTCTGTAACATCTTATGGAAAAACTTGAACGAAGTTTTTTTGCCAACCCAATACATGCCGAACTGTGTATTAGATACACTAGTATATTAGTGTATATTATGATATACTTGACAATACATTAGAATCGCCTGGGGAGCTTTGAGACTGCCCTCCTCCCTCCACCCCCGCCCGCCCCCTCCCCGCCCCCAGCCAGGCTGTACTTCAGACCCAGTACATCAGAATCACTAGGGTGGAACTCAGCCATCGTAACGCTTTAGAGTTCCCTGTGTAATTCCAACGTTCAGCTGAGTCTGAGAAGCCCTCCACAGGCGTGGTCCTTAAATCAGAAACATACCCGAATACCTGAAAAACTTAGGAAACAAGAACCAATACATGTGATCCCCTTCCCAGATCTACTGAGTCAGAGTCTCTGGTCATCATTAAGGATAGTTGCTTCGGAACAAGGACACTACGTATTCTAGATAGATCAGTGGCTTTCAAACTTTGGCGTGCATCAGAATCACCTGGAGGGCTGGTTCAAACAGATTGCTGGGCCCCATTCCCAGTGTCTGATTCAGTGTATCTGGGTTGGGGCCTGAGGATGTGCATTGCTAACAAGTTCCCGAGGAATGGCTGATGCTGTCAGTCTGGGGCCACACTTTGGGAACCAGTAGTCCAGCCTAGCGTGAGGCTGACCATGATTTCTAGTAGTGGCTGCTATGCCAGTTTCCAGGATTCTCATATTCTAGTAAACCTTACTATTTTTACTTACCAAAATATCAGTATCTTTATTGATGTAATCCCTTAGTTCAGTATATTTTTGAAATTAAAATCTGAATCATTTACATCTTGAGATATTCCCAGTGTATAATATTCCACAGTATGATTTCAACTTGAACAGAGGGGCCCTCTTTAGAAAGACCTCTGATCTTCCATACGTAACTCTATTCTAAGGTATTCCAAGTCCTGGGTTACTAGTGAGAATAAGGACCTTTGTTTGTGTTTATTAGTCACTCATATTTCCTCCAGAGCCAGTTTGGGTGGATATCTCTTCCTAAACTCCCTTGAATGGGGATAGAGTTGGCTTATTAAGGAAAACAGGAAGAGGATGTGTTGGAGATTTGGAAAGAAGAGGGGAGAGGGGAGAAATCCCAGGTCCAACTCTCATCCCTTCCCTCGAGCCTGCCCTTCTCCCTCGCCTGAGATAGAGTCCCTCAGCTCCCTTCTCCTGGCAAGGATTCTGTTAGGACCTGACCCCTCTCCTCCCCCAGGATTATTTATTTTAACAAACCTTCTTTCCCAGTCATCCTACCTGGAGACGCTGAGATGCCCAGGCCTGGACCTGGGCCTGCTGGCCAAAGGAAGGGCAGATGATGGGTGATGAGCAGAACTCCGTTTTTAATGAAACACGCAGTATTACTAGACATAAGTACCAAATACCAGCACGACACCACTTTGCTCCCATATGACAATCACTGTATTCAACTTCTCTTTTCCCAGATAAGACCTGAGCAACCCACCCACAAAGGGCACTGTTTACTTCAGTATTTCCTGGGTGGATTGAAAAACGTCCTCCCAGCCCGACCAGGGGCACAGCAAACTCTTCCCTTTTGCAAAAACTCAGTCTCACAGTCTTTGACCTTTATATTCTCATCCAGCCTCCCTTTCCACCCCTGTTTGTCTGCCTCTTTGTGAGTGTCTCACCTCTTTTCTCCAGCCACCCTACTTACCAGCCGCTCGGACCCCAACTGCAGATACATCCCATCTCCACAACTTTGGTAGTTGCCCTGTCTAGCTGTCCTCTTTAAATATTTACCTGAACTCAACCAGTTATGATCTGGACTTTTCTAAAGCTATTATCTGTATCTCGAATGGGCGGTCTTCTGACGTTGGCTGTGTTTTTGTAAGGAATACGTACAAGTCCTTGGCTCAACTAGATCAGGAATTGGCAAGTCTGGCTCACTGCCTATTTTTGTAAATAAAGTTTTATTAAAACACAACCACCCATTCATTTACATATTGCCTTTGGCAATGAGACAGAGACTTAGGGCTCACAAAGCCTAAAAGGTTTATTATCTGGCTTTTTACAGAAAGTTTGTGATCTGACCCCTGCTCTCTAGATCAGCAGCTTTGTTACATATTCTTGTACATTCCTCTAAAGGTCTGCACGTAGTAGCTACTAATCATGAACTTCCCTCTGATACTGGTTAGAAAGGTACGAGTAATAAAACAAAATCTTACATTTGCTGTTTTATTGATATTATGATTAGAGTTACCGTGTGTTACGTAGCAGGTATTGCACCAAACTCTTTATATGCTTTCTCCTTTCATCCTCTTAAGAGCCCTGTAAGACAGAAGGACCTGGAACTGGCGAACTATCTCCTTAGCTCTCACTTCTGAAAGTGATGCAGTAAGGATTTGAACTCAGGGCTTTGTGATCTTTTTTTTTTTTTTTTTTTTTTTGCGGTACACGGGCCTCTCACTGTTGTGGCCTCTCCTGCTGCAGAGCGCAGGCTCAGCGGCCATGGCTCACAGGCCCAGACGCTCCGCAGCATGTGGGATCTTCCCGGACTGGGGCACGAACCCGTGTCCTCTGCATCGGCAGACGGACTCTCATCCACTGCGCCACCAGGGAAGCCCGAGCCTGCGCTTTTAATTACTACTAGGTACTCACTGTTCAGTACTAGCCCTTATATGTGAGGAGAGATGGAAATCTTCAAAAACCCTATCAAGGAGATAAGGCATATGAACAAAACTGGCATATGGTAAAAAGGGAACTAGGAAGACACAGTGGCCCTGAAAGCGAGCACCTCCTTAGATTTTGTTCCTTGGGCCCCTCACTCACCTTACCCTAATCTCAGCCCTAGTGTAAGGAGCCCTACTATATTGTTATTATCTTTTTCACTTATTCTTTCACTCAACAAACCTTAAAACAACTGTAATATGTTAGTTGCTGTGCTGGGCTTGGAGTTTAAACTGTGAGTAAGATATCTTTCCCCCATGATGGGGAAGACAAGTCTACAAAGCCCAGGCTGTAAACCCAAATGTTTACAGGGACGGGAAGATGACAAATGAGTGAAGCCTGACAGGGAAGGCTGCCTGGCTGGGTAGTGAATACTCCTCTTAAAAGCATAGCCAATGATCGCCTTTGGCTGATTCTTGCCATATTGACACCTGCTCAGTGTCCGGTGGTAACTTCTCCCCCCTCCCCCTCCCCCTCCCGTCTGCCCTCTGTCCCTCCCCCACTCTCCCCCCTGCATCTCCTCTTCCCGCCCCTCCCCCCGTTCCCCTCCCGTCTGCCCTCTGTCCCTCCCCCCACTCTACTGCATCTCCTCGCCCTCCCCCCCCCCCCCCCCCCGTTCCCCCTCCCCGCTGTTCCCCCTCCAGATCAATTATGTTTGGCTACAGTGACTTGCCTTTTAGAAACTGATATAGGCTATTTTTCTGCCAGGGACACAGGAAACTCTGGTGTCTTCTCTATAGAATATGGTCTTCTTAGACTCTTTTCTCTCTTACTACATCTATTGTCTGGTATCATTACAAAGCCTATGACTTGGCATCTGTTGACAACACTGAACTGATTACAGCAGATTAACAACTAACTATTCTTAATATGGTAGGTGAATATCTTAGGCAGCTTAAGACACTGTAACTTGACCTTGCAAACCACGTCAGAAATCCTTTCCCAATTGTTATGGCCACTGGAGCAAAGTGCACATTGTCTGAGGCCCTCTTATTCTGATTTTTTGTTTTTTAAATTTATTTTAGGCGATACGCCTTTGCTTCCCTCCCGTTAGTCAAAGCACTTCTAGTCTGGTGGAGAGGAAGGGCCAGGCTCGATTGCAAGCACAAAGGGACCTATGAGAAGCACAGATGCTACATGCTTTGACCTGCATTTACCTGCCCGCTGGTGTCTGTCCTCTTCCAGTAACTGAGA
Source organism: Phocoena phocoena (assembly GCF_963924675.1). Taxonomy (NCBI): domain Eukaryota; kingdom Metazoa; phylum Chordata; class Mammalia; order Artiodactyla; family Phocoenidae; genus Phocoena; species Phocoena phocoena. The sequence continues at coordinate 56,036,140 of NC_089234.1, forward strand.
GGCTCTCCCCAGGCCTTCACTTCAGCACCTTTGTGTTTTCCAGGCCACTGTTCTGCAAAGATTTGCTGTGTAGTGCCGCCACCTAGTGAGAGAAAGTAGGAATAGACACCATAATTCGTGTCCTCAGAATTCGTGTTGGGTGTTTGTTGCTGCGCGCGGGCTTTCTCTAGTTGCGGCGAGCGGGGGCTACTCTTCGTTGCGGAGCGCGGGCTCCTCATTGCGGTGGCTTCTCTTGTTGCGGAGCACGGGCTCTAGGTGCGCGGGCTTTAGTAGTTGAGGCCCGTGGGCTCAGTAGTTGTGGCTCACGGGCTCTAGAGTGCAGGCTTAGTAGTTGTGGCACACGGGCTTAGTTGCTGCACGACACGTGGGATCTTCCCGGACTAGGGCTCGAACCCGTGTCCCCTGCATTGGCAGGCGGATTCTTAACCACTGCGCCACCAGGGAAGCCCAGGTCTAAGTTTCTGATGCTGAGAAGATAACCCATCCCTCAAAGGGTCCCCAGACAATGTATAGAAGCCTGAAAAAGATGACTGTCAGTCCAATAGCTAGGATTTGGAGAAGGCGGCCGGCATGTGTATTCAGGCTAAACGTGTGCTGAAACCACTCCCCCAACAAAACCAAATCTCAGTGGGCATCCAACACAGGTCTAGGAGAGGAATTCTAGCCTGAATCCAGAGTGAAGGTGTTACCTGTTTCATTAAAGTGAAGGACCATCTTCAATTGTTTACATAATCTTTTCAAGCCCAGGAGGATATTTTCCTCCTGTCTTTTGACTGACTTGGTTTTGGATTTGAAAGAAACATTGAAGTGATCTGTCACTTTCCTTTTCACACATCAAGCTGTCAGCTTACAAAAATCAAAGAATTCACAGATTTGAATAGACATGTTTGTCAAACCTAAACAGAAATAGGAACTTTATTAATAAACTTGAGTGTAGTTGTAATACATATACCTCAATATAGCAGCACCTATATATGAAACAGAACTGTGGTGTTGAAATGAGATGCCTCTGTGTTAGTATTATTATTTTACTGTTTCCTCCTGGGAGGCGAGGTAGCAGAATATTATCATTGATGACCATTGGGTGGGTTTCAAAGGTCATTTCTGTAGAAGATAATAGAGCTTTTCATATAATATGCTTTCAGTCCCCTAGTAGATGCAGAATAATATGAAAAGAGGCCAAAAAAAGTTGTGAATATTTTTTATCCTGAATTGTATCAACTCATTTTAGGGAAGAGAAAGCCTGTTGATTTTTCCTGGTGTGACATTTCTGTCATTTCCTTTGACTCTCTGGCTGGACTTCATCTCAGCAAAGTTGAAAAAAATATTAAAAGATGGAAAAAATATTCCAAAGATGGAAAAAAAAAAAAAAAAGGGAAGAGACTAGAAAAGGAGTGAGAGCTACAATAGAAGGAAAAACAGAATTCTGGATGCCCTCTTGCCATATGGAAAGTTGAGAGATTTCAAGGAGGAAACACATTCGAGCAGTTGGCTGTGTTATTCCAGGGATAACAGGAATCCGGCAAGCATTTGTGGTTGGTGAAGGGACACTTCAGTTATCTGACTTTGGCTGCTAGAATGAGGCAGTTAACAGGGCAAGAGAAACAAATACCCATGGGTGCAGATCTCCTTTTGTCCATATTGCTTCCACAGGGTGTAGGTAGCAAAGGAAAACAACTGCTTCCAGAGGGGAAGGAACTACTGAGTCATCCTGGAATTAGGTTTCCAGAGCCCTACAGGTTCCAGGATCTTCAAAAATGTGTGTGTGTGCGTGTCCAGGAAGACAAGGAGGGTGGTTTGTGTGTATCTGTGTTTTAAAATAGCCAACCCATGTTGAAGTCGCAATCTGAAAATGTGTGTGGAGGGAAAATCTTCATGATTCTTAGCTCTAATGGGCCAATTTATGAAGCCAGTGTTATCTCTCTTCTCTGCTGGTGTGTGTGCAGCCTGGCCACCCTTTATGCCAAAGACCTTGAGCAGACCTTGGCTGAAACCCCAAGGTATACTCCCTGTTCTCTGTCAGCAGCGATCTGTGGAACGGATTGGTGTGGACTGCGTTGCCTTGGGCAGAGTTCATGTGTCATTCAAGAGACGATGCATCAGGCCGCAGAGGCAGAAGGAGGCTGCCTTATGTCCAAGGAAATGAGTGAATCAGAAAGCCAGATGGGGGCCACCTCTAAGGACATGAGGAATCGCAGAGAGCAAAACTGGAAGGACTTGGGAACAATGTGTCCTTTATTGTACTTACGAGAAAACGAAGGCCCAGGGATGCCAAGGAATTGGCCCACATTTCTTCTATTAATTAATTAATTCTTCCGTGTATTCCACCCTGATGCCTGAGTGCCTCTCGGGCCAGGCTTTGTTCTCAGACCCGGGGTTATGAAGTGGGCAAGTGTCACACAGGGAGCAGAAACTTGTCACAAGTCAGTCTAAAAGCGAAACCTGATTGACAGCCAAGAGTCTAGGGGCAGAAAAAGGGAAAGGAGAAGAAGAGATCCGCATTGGTGCTGTACAGTTTGGGCACCGGTTTGACAATCTTTAATAATGATAATAACTGTCAGTGTATAATGGGAAGTTAGCCCACATAACATTTCTTAGCACCCACCAGACTTGTCATTGCAGTGGTACGACTTATAAGATTATTTTTTAGTCTCCTTCTCCTGCTCTGGACCCCGACTGTGAGTCCCACCATGCAGGTACCTTTCTTGGCTCTATGTTTTATCCCCAGAACCTGTCAGAACACTTGACATATGGTAAATATCCATGGAGTGAATGATAAAATGACAAGGGTGCCCAAGTTCCATTCTATAAGATAAGTCTCAGCAAACGTCTATAAAGAGCCAGATAGTCAATGTTTTAGGCTTTGGGGGGCCAGGTGGTCTCTGTCACAATTATTCAGCTCTGCCTTTGTAGCAGGAAAGCTGCCATAGACAGTACGTGAAAGAATGGGCATGGCTATACCCCACCAAAACTTTGAGGACACTGAAATTTTAATTTCATCCAATTTCATGTCTATGAAATATTATTGGACTAATATTTTTGAACTATTTAAAAATGTTAAAAAAAATTCTTGGCTTGCAGGTTGTATGGCAAGAGTGAAAGGTCAGATTTGTCCCACAGGCTACAGCTTACCATCTGCTGCTATAGGAGTCGCTTACTGGTTAGAGTAAAGGTTTTATGAGATTTTTAATTGATTGATTGACTCATCCATTCAAGCATTTATTGAGGACGTGCTCTGTGCCAGGCTCTGTACCGGGCAATGGACATACAGCAGAAATAGGACACGGTGTCTGTCTTCAGATGGTTTAATATCTAATTGAAGAAGATATATGTAAAAATAAAGGTGTAATAAACATATATAGGGTGGGCTTCCCTGGTGGCGCAGTGGTTGAGAATCTGCCTGCCGACGCAGGGGACACGGGTTCGTGCCCCGGTCCAGGAAGATCCCACATGCCGTGGAGCGGCTGGGCCCATGAGCCATGGCCGCTGAGCCTGCGCGTCCGGAGCCTATGCTCCGCAACGGGAGAGGCCACAACAGTGAGAGGCCCGCGTACCACAGAAAACAAAAACATATATAGTGAAGTGACCTAAGCTTGGCACGGGGAAGGAGTGGTCAGTTCTGTTCCATTCGCAGAGATGGTGTTGTTTGCACCACCGAGGCCTGAATGATGCCCAAGAATAGACAGGGAAGGAACCACGTGAGGAAAGGTTCCGAAGCAGTTTCTCTTATGGGGCCTAAATGCCTCTCCTGCAGGTAGGTGTGATGACAAGGCCCTGGAAAGGCAGCCCGGGGAGGCAGGGGCCATATCGGCCAGGACTTGGAGTCACGTGTGAGCGAGTTTGCAGTGTGCATGTCTGATCTTGCAATTGTCTCTCTGAAAATCTTTTAGAATCTAGAAGTCTACAGGAAAGCGTGTGGAGAACACCCTGTGGGGAGAAATCAGGAGGGAAGTAGCTTGGAGATGGGGGGCTACTTGAGACTACTCAGAATCTAAGGGAGAAGTCATAAGGGCCTGTATTCATTAATGCAGAAGCAGGAGTTGTGGAGAGGTTGAGGGGATCAAGAGAAAGATTAAGGAGAAAGACCCTAATAGGCCTTGTGGCTGATGGATGTGTGGAGGATGAGGGGGGCAGGAAAAATCTAGAATGAGCGGTTTGGGTTTGGATGTCTCCCCATGAATGGTACCATCACCCTCACAGAAAATAGTGAAGGGGGGCTTGTTTTAGGAGAGGGTAATTGGATCTCTTGTGCTTCCTTCTTTGGTGAATTTTTTTTTTTTTTTTTGTGGTACGCAGGCCTCTCACTGCTGTGGCCTCTCCTGTTGCGGAGCGCAGGCTCAGCAGCCATGGCTCACGGGCCCAGCCGCTCCGCGGCATGTGGGATCTTCCCGGACCGGGGCACGAACCCGTGTCCCCTGCATCGGCAGGCGGACTCTCAACCACTGCGCCACCAGGGAAGCCCCTTTGGTGAATTTTTAAAGAGTTCTCCTCATAAGGTTTAATTCCTGTATCTGTAAAAGAGGAATAATTATTTCTGTACTTCTCTGGGGAAACAGAATTGGAATGACCGGCCTCTGGGCAGTCAGAATGATGATTACTCATCAGGATAAAGACAAGATCATTATCCCCAGCAGGTCAGATCTTTGAAGGAGGAGTCATGACAGTGTAGTAAATGAGAACCACACTGTCCATTTCATTAATGTATGTGAGGCACTCTAAAATTAATTGGGGATTTCCAGCCTGTACCTTTCAAATGTCACAGGCATCTCCCCAACATTCCCTATTTACAGATTGGAAAATCAGTGTAGATGGAGTGATTTTCCCACTGTCTCTAAGTCAGTTTGCCTATCTAGTGCTCAAAAGCTTTCTGTGCGTTCTCTCTCTCTTTGCCCATTGGAGAGTGCCAGTGGATTTTTATTTTTACTTTCCACGTAAGTTCCACGAATGCCATGTTAAGAACCATTGTTTTAAAAGTTTCTGGATACTTCTCATCTAGGTAAAGACCAAAAAAATCATCTTTGCTGGTGACTTTTATTCTTTACTTTTTTTCGTTTTTCATTTTTTCAATTGAAGTATAATTGATTTACAATGTTGTGTTAGTTTCAAGTGTACAGCAGAGTGATTCAGTTATATATATATATATTCTTTCTCAGATTCTTTTCCCTTATAGGTTATTACAAGATATTGAGTATAGTTCCCTGTCCTATAAGTAGGTCCTTGTTGGTTGTCTATTTTATATATAGTAGTGTGTATATGTTAATCCCAAACTCCGAATTTATCCCTAGCCCTCCCCACTTCTCCTTTGGTAACCGTAAGTTTCTATGTCTGCGTGTCTATTTCTGTTTTATAAATACGTTCATTTGTATCTTTTTTTTTTAGATTCTACATATTAGCAGTATCATTTGTCTTTCTTTGTGATTTTTAGATCATTTCCTTAGAGATTAAAAAAGATTTAAGAAGAAACATTCCTAGCTCCTCTCAGTTGGCTTGGGTCTTCCCAGTCTCCATCTTGATCAAAACTAGAGGCAAAGATATCATCTCTACATTGTAGTCAGAAAACAATAAAACTCCCTGTCTGTTTTATTTCCTGACAATGGAAAGTGGTCCAGGAAAACATTAGTAATGATACAAGTAACATAAGGTTAGATGCTAAAAGGTTTTGCATAATACTTTTCTTGTCTGTCTGTTTCTGGCCAGTCTTATTTAAATAATCTATTATACTCCAGCTAATGGTTTATTTCTCTATCACCAACAATTTTGCAATCTTTCAAAATACTTGTGGGGATTCCAGAGCAAATGGCCTTAAACACCAACTTAATTGTCTGAGAGATTTTATTTGCTTATTAGAACAGTTGGGGCCATAGCATTATCTGTATGGGGGAGAAATTCCCCTGCTGCAGTCACTTTTACATTTCTTTGCTCATAGGATTATAGCTCTTTTTATATAAAATGATGCTTGGAATAGGGCCACTCAGAGTACCAATTTTGGGTGCTTTTAACTGGGCCCAAAGTAATAATAATTTCAGTAGACTCAGTGTACCTCTTGGAACCTGGGACAAGGCAGAGAGAGAAAAGAGCAGGATATGGGGATGTAATTCGAGATTAATATGTGATTCAACAGATAATGTATTGATCGTAGCTCTGCGCTTGCGTTGCATGGGATGCTGTGAAACATAAGACACAGTTTCAGCCTAGAGTAGCTTATTCCTGTTATGGATGTGGAAATTCAAAATACCCGTCTATAACAGGAGCATAAAGTCTTTGATGAGTATGATATATATATAACAATATATATAACATTAATACATATTAAAGATAGTTTAATACATAAATATATTTGTAAATATATTTATGTAAAATGTATATAAGTATAGCTTTATATTTATACATAAATATGTAAATGGGTAAAATTTACACATAAATATGTAAATGGATAAATTTTACATATAAACATGTAAATATAAATAGGTAAATAGAACAGAGGAATGCATAAATATTTAAATAAAAACACTGAAGAGTAACCATGAGAAGATGTGCATTGTACACACAGATGCCCTTTTTTTTTTTTTTTTTTTTTGCTGTACGCGGGCCTCTCACTGTTGTGGCCTCTCCCGCTGCGGAGCACAGGCTCTGGACGCGCAGGCTCAGCGGCCATGGCTCACGGGCCCAGCCGCTCCGCGGCATGTGGGATCTTCCCGGACCGGGGCACGAACCCGGGTCCCCTGCATCGGCAGGCGGACTCTCAACCACTGCGCCACCAGGGAAGCCCACAGATGCACTTTTTACTGTGGATATAAATCACATGTTACTCATGCGTTGATTACATGAGACACACACATATCTGTACACACACGTAATTGAGTTCAACTTAGGAGCGGAGTAATTGAATGATAGCATCTCATGTGCCTGACTTTCTCAGATCAGGTATCTTGTTGGCACAAGGCAGTAACTAATATGAAAACCAGTGGAATATACCAGTAGTTCCAAATGGAAAATCCTCCGTGTCCTGCTCACCTTGCCCTGAGTGAATGAATCCAGCATCAGCAAAACAGCTCTTATTTATTTCCCTACCCCACATCTGTCCTTGAGGGCTATCACATAGGCGAGGAATGGCAAACAGGCAATGTTTCCATCATCAGGCGATGCCAGCCAGGTAGGCCTGTGACTGACCTTATTGAGTGGATGAAAGAGCCTTGGAGAGACTGCGCCTCCTAGAAGCATAGGCTTGTAAGTCAAGAGCAGGGTGTCAGCTTCCTGTGGAATTTCATGGTGAGAGTGAAAGCAGACCTAAATTTTGAGCTGTTGAGTCTCCTGCTTGAACATTCAATTCTTAGCTTGAAAGAAATCTCAGTGCCAAAGGGGAGTATCCATAGGAGAGGAGTGGCCTCCATGACAAACAGAAACTGGGGTGTATCAGGATGGCTTGAGTTTACGTGTATTTGTAAGACACACAGCATTTCTACAGCTCTTCTACTGCCTGAAAGCATTCTGTGAGTGCTATTGTATTTAATCAACTCTGTGAGTAGGGCTTCTTTTTCTCCCCGGTTTGGCAGATGTGGATAAAGATGTTCTAAGAGGCCTGTGATTGGTCCCATATCCCACACCTGGAAGGTGGCATGGCCAGGGCTAGAATTAAGGGTCTTTTTACCAGTCACATTACCACTCTGATATGAGAGCTATAGTGAGGCTCTGCCTTCTCAGTGCTGACTAGTTTAGGTGTATGTTCAGATGAGGTGAATTATTATCTGGTTTGGGAACAACATGTATGTGAGAGTTGAAAGCAAAGAGATGTGCCTGTTCCATGGGACTTGCTGGAGAAATGGGACTTGATCTGAGCCTTAAAGCACAGGTGGGGTTTGACTCAATGGAGTGAAGAGGAGAGGGTGTTCCAGACAAGAGGAAAAGGTAAGCGGGAGGAGGAATTTGCGTGCTGCTTTGGGAAGCCAGTAAGTAGACTAGTTTGGATGTACCTGAGTGTGTGTGTGTTGGGGTAGGTGATGGATCTGCTTTGGTGGTGAACGTAACTCAAGTGGATTCACCCCGTAAATGGCAGGCTGTCGGAAGCCCCCTTTGGGGAAGACCAGGGCCCTGGAGGAGAGCCTTCCCTGTTACTTGGTTAAGCTCCTTCTCTTTGGCTCCCTCCTACAGATGTACAGTAGATGGAACTCATCCAGATACCATCTACCCACTCCTTCATTTCATGTCATTTTGTTTCATTCAACACACATTTATTGTGTACCTGCTATGCTCCAGGTACCATGTTAAATCTTAGTGAAGTTACTAAAAGGAGTCCTCAGTATTTAGTGAATTAATACACGAATGAAAGAACAAAAGAAACGGGACAGTAATTTAAGAAGAAAGAGAAAAGGCAGTGATATAGTAGAAGAAAAGAAAGAAAGGAGGATTTGGTGATACTGGACTATTTTTTTCCTAATACAAAAGGAAGAAATGCAGTGGCTTTTCATAACTGGCCTAGAATGCCATCTTGGGGGCTTAGGAAAAAATCAAAATGTATTAGAGCTCTCTTTAGACATTGGCCAGCTTATGACAGCATCTAAAATTGCTGGTAAAATTATGATCTTGTAATTCATAATATGTATTATATATTACATATTATGTAACATTTATTATGTAATACATATGTAATATATTGTATAATAATATATTATGTATTATTATGTATTACATAATATGTGTAATATATTCCTTAGCATGCAGTGTGACTTATGGACCAAGTCAGTTGCTTTAAAAAGGAATGGGGAGAAAACTCACACAACAGGAAGTTCATAAAGTGTTGTTATTTTTAATGTATAGTTCTTTCACCTAAAGCTCCATTGATAGGAGGGGTGGTGTGCTGCGGGTCAAGGTTATCGGCACAGTTCTTGCAGTGCTGGCTGGGGGTGTAAGGATCACTCATTACTCTTACACGCTGGGGGCCAGGCTGCAATATCCAGAGCACAGAATCCCACCCGCTCTCCCCTAAAGAGAGCCATCACCTTGAACCCCTTCTTGTGCTGAAATTATACCTGAGCATCGACCAGAACTTGACCTTGACTTGCATTAAACCCAAGCAAGGAACCTAACTTCCTCTGGGAATCATCTCTCTCTGGAAGATGAAGGGTCTCTGTAGGACAGTTGTTAGGAGGCCATAAATGGGATTTTCACCACGTTTTTTAAGTCAGCATGGTTTTGATCCGTGTTATGGAGCTAGCAAGGGAAGGAGCCAGGAGCAGGCTAGGACCCGTGGAGGAGGGACTGTGGGATATATCAGATTCATACAAGTCTTCCTTCTGTGAGAAGAGGAGACCCTGCAGCCCAGTGATGAGGGGCAAAAAGCCCTGCACAGGAGTCCAGAGAACCAGTTATGGTCCAGGCTGGGCCCCTGCCAGTCTCGTTGACCTCGAACAACTCACCTGTGAAAAGGACACGAGCTCTTGCCTTTGCTCCCTAAGGGAGTTATTATGAAGATCAAAGGAAATATTATCTCTTTTAATGCTAAGCCAGCGGCTAGGGTCGTTATTTTTCTCTTGCTCTGCCTGTTTCATTTTCCTCTTGTTGCACGCCATCCTTTTACCTCAGTGAAGATTCTCAAGGATGATGACCTGACTCAGACTTCCTTCCGTCTCAGTGTATTTTCTTTTGTTCAGTCTCATTTCTGTCTTTCCACTTATTCCTGATTGTTTTCTCTGAGCCTGTTAGAAATCTGGTCACTTCCCTGTGTAGGACCTGTTCATACTCCTCCTTTGACGTGATCACAGGCTTCTCTAGATCAGACCCTTAAATTCTCCTGACTCATTTCCTGTCTGCCCCTAACCCACGGGGCACCAGAGGCAAGGAGAATGGAGGCAGCTCATTGCTGAGCAGAAGGGCCTTGCTGGGGCATTTGGGGTGCAGGTGACCAGAGGCCATTGCTCGCTGCACTGGTCCTGGAGAGGGTACCAGGATGCTGTCCCTATTAAAGGCAGTGGGGCTTGGAGGACACTGCGGTGTCCTGCTCAGAACCTCCCAGCCTTTGGCCATCCCTGAGGAACTTGGCCTGGGATGATGGTCTTTGACTTTGGTTGGTACGTTGCTTCTCCAAAACCCTAAACGGGCTTCCAGTCCCTACAAGATCAGCTCTTATTTTATTCCAAAACGAAGAAGGTTTCATTTTATGGGATTGAGTAAAAGAAGTCTGGACATCTTAATTGTATGTTTCCAAAGTAATTCTTTTATAATTTTTATTAAAATGACACATTGTCATATAAAAGAAATGGAAGTAACACAGAAAATGCAAAGAATACATCAAATAAACTAAAACATCATAAAATTTTAGATAACATTAGGTGAAGATCATTTCAGACGTCTTTCCACACATTAGATAAATGAATGTTAGATAAACAGAAATTCATATAAAATGAGTTCATACTACACATGCTGTTTTAAAAATTAAAATGTCAAATTTAAGTTTATTTGAACATAACAGGAAAAAAATTGAACTGAAGGAATCGTTAAACATCGGTAACTTTTAGTTCCTAAGACGTGGGTATGATTAGGAGAAACCAGTTAGGAAAGCTAATGGAGGTGGAGTCATGCTTTAACTTTTTTTGTTCATTTGATGTAATAATGATGAACTTTCTGTTGTGAAAGGAAAGTTACCACATTTACATTTCCTCCCACATGCTTTCCCCTCACAAATTAGTTATTTTTAATTTGTCAAGGTTTTATAACATTCTCTTCTGGAACTAGAGTTCCCATTTTCATTTGGTCTTAATTAAGTATTTTAAAGTGTGAAGTACTCACCCCAGGTCCTGTTTTTTCAGAGCTTCTTCTTACTGTTTTAGAGAAGATGGTAGTGGGGAACGAAGATCCTTGGATTCAGGGTTATTCAGGATGAAATCTCTGGTGTGGGAGGTGTGGCTCTGGGGAGAGGAGGCCTGAGCAGTGACTGATCATGGACTTGGGGGATGTAGAACAGTGCAGGAGTGTTGTTGGCCTCTGGAGCTGGACTGCCTAGCCTTGAACCCTGCTCCATCACCTAGTTGCTGGGTGAGCTCGGGCAAGCTATTTAACCTCTCTGTGCCTCAATTGCTGCATCTGTATAATGAGGACAACTACTGCCCCCTCATCTAGGGTTTTGTAGGGATGAAATGAGTTATTTAAAAATGCTCAGAAACGTATCCGATCCACTGGAAGTGTTTCTCTTGTTAGAAAATCATGCTTTTTGGAGACGAGTATGTAGCAGGCGAGAAAGCATGTTCTCAGAACTTTATACTCCTCTCCCTTCGCTAATCGTTTGCAGGGATCTTTTAAGATGTCAAATCCTTTTCAATCCAGTCATGTTATTCACTTGCTTTAAACCCTTTTATGCCTTTCCTTTTTCTTTTCATTTTTTTAAACATCTTTATTGGAGTATAATTGCTTTACAGTGGTGTTACTTTCTGCTTTATAACAAAGTGAATCAGCTATACATCTACATATATCCCCATATCGCCTCCTTCTTGCATCTTCCTCCCACCCTCCCTATCCCACCCCTCTAGGTGGACACAGAGCACCGAGCTGATCTCCCTGTGCTATGCAGCTGCTTCCCACTAGCTATCTATTTTACATTTGGTAGTATATATAAGTCTATGCCACTCTCTCACTTTGTCCCAGCCTACCCTTTCCCCTCCCCGTGTCCTCAAGTCCATTCTCTATGTCTGCATCTTTATTCCTGTCCTGCCCCTAGGTTCTTCAGAACCACTTTTTTTTTTTTTTAGATTCCATACATATGTGTTAGCATATGGTATTTGTTTTTCTCTTTCTGACTTACTTCACTCTGTATGACAGACTCTAGGTCCATCCACCTCACTACAAATAACTCAATTTCGTTTCTTTTGATGGCTGAGTAATATTCCATTGTATATGTGTGTCGTATCTTCTTAATCCATTCATCTGTCGATGGACACTTAGGTTGCTTCCATGTCCTGGCTATTGTAAATAGAGCTGCAATGAAGATTTTGGTACATGACTCTTTTTGAATTACGGTTTTCTCAGGGTATATGCCCAGTAGTGGGATTGCTGGGTCGTATGGTAGTTCTAATTTTAGTTTTTTAAGGAACAGTAGTTCTCCATAGTGGCTGTATCAATTTACATTCCCACCAACAGTACACGAGGGTTCCCTTTTCTCCACACCCTCTCCAGCATTTATTGTTTGTAGATATTTTGATGATGGCCATTCTGACTGGGGTGAGATGATACCTCATTGTAGTCTTGATTTGCATTTCTCTAATGGTTAGTGATGTTGAGCATTCTTTCATGTGTTTGTTGGCACTCTGTATATCTTCTCTGGAGAAATGTCTGTTTAGGTCTTCTGCCCATTTTTGGATTGGGTTGTTTGTTTTTTTTGATATTGAGCTGCATGAGCTGCTTGTAAATTTTGGAGATTAATCCTTTGTCAGTTGCTTCATTTGCAAATATTTTCTCCCATTCTGAGGGTTGTCTTTTCATCTTGTTTATGGTTTCCTTTGCTGTGCAAAAGCTTTTAAGTTTCATTAGGTCTCATTTGTTTGTTTTTGTTTTTATTTCCATTTCTCTAGGAGGTGGGTCAAAAAGGATCTTGCTGTGATTTATGTCATAGAGTGTTCTGCCTATGTTTTCCTCTAAGAGTTTGATAGTGTCTGGCCTTACATTTAGGTCTTTAATCCATTTTGAGTTTATTTTTGTGTATGGTTTTAGGGAGTGTGCTAATTTCATTCTTTTACATGTACCTGTCCAGTTTTCCCAGCACCACTTATAGAATCGGCTGTCTTTTCTCCATTGTATATTCTTGCCTCCTTTATCAAAAATAACGTGACCATATGTGCGTGGGTTTAACTCTGGGCTTTCTCTCCTGTTCCATTGGTCTATATTTCTGTTTTTATGCCAGTACCATACTGTCTTGATTACTGTAGCTTTGTAGTATTGTCTGAAGTCCGGGAGCCTGATTCCTCCAGTTACGTTTTTCTTTCTCCAAAGATTGCTTTGGCTATTCGGGGTCTTTTGTGTTTCACTACAAATTGTGAATTTTTTTGTTCTAGTTTTGTGAAGAATGCCATTGGTAGTTTGATAGGGATGGCATTGACTCTGTAGATTGCTTTGGGTACTAGAGTCATTTCACAATGTTGATTCTTCCAGTCCAGGAACATGGTATATGTCTCCATCTGTTTGTATCATCTTTAATTTCTTTCATCAGTGTCTTATAGTTTTCTGCATACAGGTCTTTTGTCTCCTTAGATAGGATTATTCCTAGGTATTTTATTCTTTTTGTTGCAATGGTTAATGGGAGTGTTTTCTTAATTTCTGTTTCAGATTCTTTATCATTAGTGTATAGGAAGGCAAGAGATTTCTGTGCATTAATTTTGTATTCTGCTACTTTACCAAATTCATTGATTAGCTCTAGTAGTTTTCTGGTGACATCTTTAGGATTCTCTGTGTATAGTATCATGTCATCTGCAAACAGTGACAGCTTTGCTTCTTCTTTTCCAATTTGAATTCTTTTTATTTCTTTTTCTTCTCTGATTTCTGTGGCTAAAACTTCCAAAGCTATGTTGAATAATAGTGGTGAGAGTGGGCAACCTTGTCTTGTTCCTGATCTTACTGGAAATGCTTTCAGTTTTACACCATTGAGAAGGATGTTGGCTGTGGGTTCATATATGGCCTTTATTATGTTGAGGTAAGTTCCCTCTATGCCTACTTTCTGGAGGGTTTTTATCATAAATGGGTGTTGAATTTTGTCAAAAGCTGTTTCTGCATCACTTGAGATGATCATATGGTTTTTCTCCTTCCATTTGTTAATATGGTGTATCACATTGATTAATTTGCATATATTGAAGAATCCTTGCATTCCTGGGATAAACCCCACTTGATCATGGTGTATGATCCTTTTAATGTGCTGTTGGATTCTGTTTGCTAGTATTTTGTGAGGATTTTTGCATCTTTGTTCATCAGTGATATTGGCCTGTGACATCTTTGTCTGGTTTTGGTATCAGGGTAATGGTGGCCTCGTAGAATGAGTTTGGGAGTGTTCCTCCCTCTGCTATATTTTGGAAGAGTTTGAGAAGGATAGGTGTTAGCTCTTCTCTAAATGTTTGATAGAATTCACCTGTGAAGCCATCTGATTCTGGGCTTTTGTTTGTTGGAAGTTTTTAAATCGCAGTCTCAATTTCAGTGCTTGTGATTGGTCTGTTTATATTTTCTATTTCTTCCTGGTTCAGTCTCAGAAGGTTGTGCTTTTCTAAGAATTTGTCCATTTCTTCCAGGTTGTCCATGTTATCGGCATATAGTTGCTTGTAGTAATCTCTCATGATCCTTTGTATTTCTGCAGTGTCACTTATTGCTTCTCCTTTTTCATTTCTAATTCTATTGATTTGAGTCTTCTCCCTTTTTTCCCTGATGAGTCTGGCTAATGGTTTATCAATTTTGTTTATCTTCTCAAAGAACCAGCTTTTAGCTTTATTGATCTTTGCTATTGTTTCCTTCATTCCTTTTTCATTTATTTCTGCTCTGATCTCTATGACTTCTTGCCGTCTGCTAACTTTGGGGATTTTTTGTTCTTCTTTCTCTAATTGCTTTAGGCCTAAGGTTAGGTTGTTTATTGGAGATGTTTATTGTTTCTTGAGGTAGGATTGTATTGCTATAAACTTCCCTCTTAGAACTGCTTTTGCTGCATCCTATAGGTTTTGGGTCGTCGTGTTTTCATTGTCATTTGTTTCGAGATAATTTTTGATTTCCTCTTTGATTTATTCAGTGATCTCTTGGTTATTTAGTAGTGTATTGTTTGGTCTCCATGTATTTGTATTTTTTACAGATCTTTTCCTGTAATTGATGTCTAGTCTCATAGCATTGTAGTTGGAAAAGATACTTGATACGATTTCAGTTTTCTTAAATTTACCAAGTCTTGATTTGTGACCCAAGATATGATGTATCCTGGAGAATGTTCCATGAGCACTTGAGAAGAAAGTGTATTCTGTTGTTTTTGGATGGAATGTCCTATCCTATAAATATCAATTAAGTCCATCTTGTTTAATGTGTCATTTGAAGCTTGTGTTTCCTTATTTATTTTCATTTTGGATGATCTGTCCATTGGTGAAAGTGAGGTGTTAAAGTCCCCTACTATGAATGTGTTACTGTCGATTTCCCCTTTTATGGCTGTTAGTATTTGCCTTATGTATTGAGGTGCTCCTGTGTTGGGTGCATAAATATTTACAGTTGTTACGTCTTCTTCTTGGATCGATCCCTTGATCATTATGTAGTGTCCTTCTTTGTCTCTTGTAATAGTCTTTATTTTAAAGTCTCTTTTGTATGATATGAGAATTGCTACTCCAGCTTTCTTTTGGTTTCTACTTGCATGGAATATCTTTTTCCATCCCCTTACTTTCAGTCTGTATGTGTCTCTAGGTCTGAAGTGGGTCTCTTGTAGACAGCATATATATGGGTCTTGTTTTTGTATCCATTCAGCCAATCTGTGTCTTTTGGTGGGAGCATAATAGTCCATTTACATTTAAGGTAATTATCAATATGTATGTTCCTATTCCCATTTTCTTAATTGTTTTGGGTTCGTTATTGTAGGTCTTTTCCTTCTCTTGTGTTTCTCGCCTAGAGAAGTTCCTTTAGCATTTGTTGTCAAGCTGGCTTGGTGGTGCTGAACTCTCTCAGCTTTTGCTTGTCTGTAAAGGTTTTAATTTCTCCATCAGATCTGAATGAGATCCTTGCTGGGTAGAATAATCTTGGTTACAGGTTTTTCTCCTTCATCACTTTAAATATGCCCTGGCAGTCCCTTCTGGCTTGCAGAGTTTCTGTTGAAAGATCAGCTGTTAACCTTATGGGGATTCCCTTGTGTGTTATTTGTTCTTTTTCCCTTGCTGCTTTTAATATGTTTTCTTTGTATTTAATTTTTGACAGTTTGATTAATAAGTGTCTTGGCGTATTTCTTCTTGGATTTATCCTGTATGGGACTCTCTGTGCTTCCTGGACTTGATTACCTATTTCGTTTCCCATATTAGGGAAGTTTTCAACTATAATCTCTTCAAATATTTTCTGTCCCTTTCTTTTTCTCTTCTTCTTCTGGAACCCCTATAATTCGAATGTTGGTGCGTTTAATGTTGTCCCAGAGGTCTCTGAGACTATCCTCAGTTCTTTTCATTCTTTTTTCTCTATTCTGCTCTGCAGTAGTTATTTCCACTATTTTATCTTCCAGGTCACTTATCCGTTCTTTTGCCTCAGTTATTCTGCTATTGATGCCTTCTAGAGTATTTTTAATTTCATTTATTGTGTTGTTCATCATTGTTTGTTTCATCTTTAGTTCTTCTAAGTCCTTGTTAAATGTTTCTTGCATTTTCTCTATTGTGTTTCCAAGATTTTGGATCATCTTTACTCTCATTATTCTGAATTCTTTTTCAGGTAGACTGCCTATTTCCTCTTCATGTTAGGTCTGGTGGGTTTTTATCTTGCTCCTTCATCTGCTGTGTGTTTTTCTGTCTTCTCATTTTGCTTATCTTACTGTGTTTGGTGTCTCCTTTTTGCAGGCTGCAGGTTCGTAGTTCCTGTTGTTTTTGGTGTCTGTCCCCAGTGGGTAAGGTTGGGTCAGTGGGTTGTGTAGGCTTCCTGGTGGAGGGGACAAGTGCCTGTGTTTTGGTGGATGAGGCTGGATCTTGTCTTTCTGGTGGGCAGGTCCACGTCTGGTGGTGTGTTTTGGGGTGTCTGTGGACTTATTATGATTTTAGGTAGCCTCTCTGCTAATGGGTGGGGTTGTGTTCCTGTCTTGCTAGGTGTTTGGCATAGGGTGTCCAGCACTGTAGCTTGCTGGTCGTTGAGTGAAGCTGGGTGCTGGTGTTGAGATGGAGATCTCTGGGAGCTTTTTGCCGTTTGATATCATGTGGAGCTGGGAGGTCTCTTGTGGACCAGTGTCCTGAAGTTGGCTCTCCCACCTCAGAGGCACAGCACTGACTCCTGGCTGCAGCACCAAGATCCTTTCATCCATACAGCTCAGAATAAAAGGGAGAAAAAGTAGAAAGAAAGAAATAGAAGAAAGAAAGAAAGGAAGGAAGGAAGAAAGGAGGGAGGGAGGAAGGAAGGAGGGAAAGAAGGAAAAAAAGAAAGAGAAGATAAAGTAAAATAAAGTAAGATAAAATATAATAAAGTTATTTAAAGAAAAAATAATTATTAAGAAAAAAATTTTAAAAAAGGACGGATAGAACCCTAGGACAAATGGTGGAAGCAAAGCTATACAGACATAATCTCACACAGAAGCATACACATACACACTCACAAAAAGAGGAAAAGGGGAAAAAAATCATAAATCTTGCTCTCAAAGTCCATCTCCTCAATTTGGGATGATTCGTTGTCTATTCATGTATTCCACAGATGCAGGGTACATCAAGTTGATTGTGGAGCTTTAATCCGCTGCTTCTGAGGCTGCTGGGAGAGATTTCCCTTTCTCTTTGTTCTCACAGCTCCCAGGGGCTCAGCTTTGGATTTGGCCCCGCCTCTGCATGTAGGTCGCTGGAGGGCGTCTGTTCTTTGCTCAGACAAGATGGGGTTAAAGGAGCCGCTGATTCGGGGGCTCTGGCTCACTCAGGCCCGGGCGGGGGAGGGAGGTGTATGGATGCGGGGCGAGCCTGCGGCGGCAGAGGCCGGCGTGACGTTGCACCAGCCTGAGGCGCGCCGTTCATTCTCCTGGGGGGGTTGTCCGTGGATCCCGGGACCCTGGCAGTGGCGGGCTGCACCGGAAGGGGGTGTGGATAGTGACCTGTGCTCGCATACAGGCTTCTTGGTGGTGGCAGCAGCAGCCTTAGCGTCTCATGCCCGTCTCTGGGGTCCGCGCTTTTAGCCGCGGCTCGCGCCCGTCTCTGGAGCTCCTTTAAGCGGCGCTCTTAATCCCCTCTCCTCGCGCACCAGGAAACAAAGAGGTAAGAAAAAGTCTCTTGCCTCTTCGGCAGGTCCAGACTTTTCCCTGGACTCCCTCCCGGCTAGCCGTGGTGCACTAATCCCCTGCAGGCTGTGTTCACGCCGCCAACCCCTGTCCTCTCCCGGCGCTCCGACCGAAGCCCAAGCCTCAGCTCCCAGCCCCGCCGCCCCAGTGGGTGAGCAGACAATCCTCTCGGGCTGGTGAGTGCCGGTCGGCACCGATCCTCTGTGCGGGAATCTCTCCGCTTTGCCCTCCGCACCCTTGTTGCTGTGCTCTCCTCCGTGGCTCCAAAGCTCCCCTGCCCCACCCCCCCGCCACCCGCTGTCTCCGCCCGCGAAGGGGCTTCCTAGTGTGTGGAAACCTTTCCTCCTTCACAGCTCCCTCCCAGAGATGCAGGTCCCGTCCCTATTCTTTGGTCGCTTTTTTCTTTTGCCCTACCCAGGTATGTGGGGAATTTCTTGCCTTTTGGGAGGTCTGAGGTCTTCTGCCAGCGTTCAGTGGGTGTTCTTTAGGAGTTGTTCCACGTGTAGATGTATTTCTGGTGTATCTGTGGGGAGGAAGGTGATCTCTGCGTCTTACTCTTCCGCCATCTTCCCCTCACCCTCGAATAGAGTGTTTTTTATTTGACAAGAAGTTGAAGCACAGTATCATCTGGCAGCTTTAATATGTTTAAATATCCCTCAAATTCAAGCGACAGTTACGCATCAGCCAGCTGTGATCTTCATCTAATTCATCACCACATTCTTCTCAGAGATCATTCGATTCGGCAGTCTCCAAACTCCAGAACTCCACACTCCAGAGGCCCTCCATTCGACATGCTGCCTCTCCCCTTTTGCCCAGGTCCTAAGCCGATGTATTTCTGATGTATTTGTGGGGAGGAAGGAGATCTCTGTGTCTTACTCCTCTGCCATCTTGAAGGTCTCCCCTTTCCTTGTTCTTAAACTAATACCCAGCGTCCTCCACACAGCCTACAAGGCCTGTCCTGGGGTCTCCTGCCCTCTCCGAGCCCCGCTGACTGCAGGCGGGGGGCGTCCTTGCCCTTTGTTGGCTCTGAGCACTGTACCTGCCACTGCCCCTGCTGGACGCGGTGCTCTTGCATCTCCCCTGGGTGGCCCTTTCTCACCCTCAGTTCTCACCCATCTCTCACCTCCATAGAAAGGCCTGGTCTGTCTG
The DNA here is from genome assembly GCF_963924675.1 of Phocoena phocoena. Classification (NCBI taxonomy): domain Eukaryota; kingdom Metazoa; phylum Chordata; class Mammalia; order Artiodactyla; family Phocoenidae; genus Phocoena; species Phocoena phocoena. Next base: position 56,055,218 of record NC_089234.1, read on the forward strand.
ACCACATTGTCTAATGTTCCCCCCATAGAAGTTTGTTTACTTTGTGACCATGTGTAGCAGTTTGTAATTATTTGTTCTTATAGTCTGTCTGCCCCTCTGGACTGTAATTCCTTGAGGGCTGGGCTCATGTCTGTCTTATTCAGTGCTACACAGCAGAGAGTATAATGCCTGACACCAGCAGGGGCTCAATAAATAGTTAATGAACAAAATATTTATCTATGTACCTATGGATAGGTATATAGTAGTACAGATATAGATATAGATCTATATATACCGATATAGATCTATATATACAGATATAGATCTATATATCTTTCTATCATCTACCTTTCTATGTCTACCTATCTATCAATCTACTTACCTACCTATATATACGTTACTTTTCATTTCACAGGCTTATGTGTTAGAGGATTTGGGTGGAAACACACACACACGCACTTTTTAGAGATCAGAAAGTAGCAGGCTGACTTCATACACATACAGATAATAGATAATCACCAAGTGGCTTGAATTATTCAGGTAGCATTCCTACCTGCTCATCATCCCATTTTCTCTCCACATGACAGTTATCTGAGTCAGTACGAACTTGAATCAGGACCCTTGTGGGAGTGGTTAGAGCAGGAGACTTGAAAGGCAGGTGACGTTCATTGAATGTCAGCTGTGTGCTACATAGTGTTGGATGCTTTGTGCTGTATTTTACTCGATCTTTGTAGCAACCTACAAACTAGAGTCATTTTACCATTGTACAAATGACACTGGGAAGATTATTTAATCTCTCAGAGGAAATAAGTGGCAGAATCAGGACTGGAGGCTCCTGCCCATTAGGTAATACTGCAGATTGCAAGGAGCCCTTTCTTCGGAGATACGATCTGAATATACGGGTGCCAGAAAGAGTAATTTCAAATTGCAAGCTAACACCAGCATGAGCCCAAGAAATGAAAAGTAAGAGAATCATCAGTGTGGGTTTGAGTTCACCAGGAAAGGAGGTGAAATCAAGAGATTTGGGTGGAACTAAGGAAACTTATTTGTCAGCAGAATTGGGGGCAGGGGTGGTGAGCTGAAAAGTATGGAATGCTTTCCTGGGTAAAATTCATCAGTCTCAGGCCTTCTTTTCCTGAAATGTGCATCGTGGAATTGTGGGTTACAGAGAAAGCTGCTAAGCATTATAGAAAAGGAGCGCTGTGGTAAAGTAAGTTCGGGAATTCCTAGTTTAGAGGATTTCTTAACTGCAGGAATTCTCAGAGCCTTTAATATGTTGGTGCACATTGTCAATTTCCAAGGGCAGAGCGTGGCATTTCTCTGGGCCTTTGGTGTCTTCAGATGCCCTTGGGCCAGTGTACTTCTGCCTGACATGGACCTTTGGTGACTTCAGATGCCCTTGGGCCAGTGTACTTCTGCCTGACATGGCCTTCCCGGGGTGTCAGGGAAGAGCCTGACCATCACCTTTTTCTCTCATAATAGCAATAGGCCCTCTGGAAATGGAGGCACAGTGCAGAGAGCAGTGATGATGCCAGGTCATTTCTAAATACTGTTTCATTTAAGCCACACAAAAACCCAGGTAGGTTTTATTATTCCTTGGGCGACATGCCCTGTTGGGTGCCCCTACCCATATCCTGTTGCCCTTACCTATCCTGCAGGTGGAGGTGGCTGGATTTTGAATTGTCAGCATCAGCATTTCTTTGTCTGAGATCTTTCTCCAGTCACTGAAGCCTGCTTGTGGGCTGCCACCAGGTCATAAGCACTCGGGAATGAATGCTCCCCTCCACCAGTGGGAAGCTCTGCATGTACCTTCTACACAGGCTGCTGAGTCTCCCCGCAGGATTCTGCTCCAAGGGGCCACAGTGATACTTGCTTGATAAACTCTTCATTGCTGCTTCTTTCCCATCCCTTTCTCATGTCCCTACTCCCCTATTGGTGTTTCCTGAGATCACCCCCCAAGTAAACTATGTGCAAATTCTTTTCTCAGGTTCTGCTTTGGAGGAAGCCAAATTAAAATATCCCATTTTACAAAAAACAAAAAAGCAAGACAAAAACATAATTAAAAAAAACCAGAGTCTCCAAGACGTTGCAGAAGGTAGCTCAGCTCACAGCTTATAAATGATAATGCCAAGATTTAAATTTAATCAGTGCATTTATTGAGCACCTACTATATGCCTGGCAGTAGCCTACATGATGAAATGACAGGACGAAAAAGAACCCTCTGTTTACTGAACAATAAACAGAAGTAAATTAGTCCAGACCTGTCTTCAAAGTCTCTGCCCTTAACCAGAGTACTCTACAAATTCTCCAAGCATAGACATTTGACCCTTTCTAAGCTAGGAGACCCATGTCATTGTGTCAGACCCATGGTGACCCCTGTGTCAGAGCTGATATTCAGCTCCTACACTGCCCTCTAGGCCGCTCCAAAATGTATCAGATAAAGTCTTTTGGTTCATGATAAATGCTGGAGAAAATTGCAAGGTTCGCTGACTCAGTGATTTTCCTGCTCAGTGTAACATCTTTCTTAATTAATGAGTTGCAGTTAGCATTTATAAAAAGAAATCATTCTACAAGATGAGGCCACTGAGATGTAACATCTTGTTCCAAAGCTGTCCTCCTGGTGTGAGTGGGATCATTCGGAAATTAGGCATCTTAATAAGCCTAGTGCTCCAGCATCAGATGCATCTGGTCCAGCTGGGCGGCCAGGCTCTGAGACAGACACAGGGAAGTTTACAGGCGTGAGTCAGTGTTCCATAGACAGTAGCCTTTGTTCATGGTTATTAAGTAGCTACAGAAGCTGTAGATTTATGAGAATGATTTTTAGTTTTCCTTTTTTGGCTATTTTAAAAATATTATTTCTTTGTTCATGAGTGACCTCTAGAAGCACAGAGACAAATAATTATAGAAATTTGATGTGAAAGAGACATTAGAGATTACTACTAATTCTTCAAGTTTCTTGCTTCCTCCTCCCCCCTCCCTCCCCCATCCCCCTCCCTTCCCCCAACTTCCTTCCTCCCTCCCTCCCTCCCTCCCTCCCTCCCTCCCTCCCTCCCTCCCTCCCTCCCTCCGTCTGTCCCTTCCTTCCTTTCTTCCTTCCTCCCTTCCTTCCTTCCTTCTGGTGAGAAACCTAAATCATAAGGAGAGAAAATGACTGGTCTAAGGTGACAGGGTATGCTGGAGCATTCCTGAAACTAGAATCTACTTAGTTCAAACTGTCATACATATGTTCTCTCCATACCCACCAGAAGCCTTAAGTTTTTATGCTTTTTATTGTCTCCTCTGTCTCTCTCAGCACTTCTGACATAAGAATCTAATGAAAGGAAGTCTAAATTGTCAACCAGCATAACGTTGTTGCATTATCCGTGGGTTTCTGTCCTGTGGACCATGCTCTCCGCACCCTTAAGCTATTCACAGTCTGTTCCAAAAAAATGATTATTCATTTGCTGTTTTTCATTTTTGCTTTTTTGTTATTGTTTGTGTGTCATTACAGTAGGGACCATGTCTTACGGTGTTTCTAGCCCTAACAGCTCCTCGAAAAGGACCAAACATGTAATAGCAATGCAGTGAATTATTGCTGATTATTTCATTTCTTTTATCGATATTCTTCCCCTTTGTTTGCTGGGTTTGAAACTGGTGCCCACTGATTTCCTCCCTTGTCCCCTCATGCAGTCAGTGAATTGGCCTCAAGGAAGGCATCTGATGGAAGAATAGGAAAGGGCTGGCCTCTTTTACCCCTAATTGAATAATCAGTCCAGAATAATGGTGGGTTGATTTTATTTGCAAACCCACACCTCAGGCAGTGGGTAAAGAAAAACAGCATAAGTAATAATTCGAGTGTGTTGTTCATTTACATCCTCAGTACATCTGTGGCAGGAAGAATCCACTTATTGTTAATGATAAAGGAGTGACTCACCTTATTTATTTTCACATAAATCATGTTTCGGCAGCGTTTTCATAGTCCCAGACCAGCTTGCTGCTTTTTGTCTTATCTCTGAGTTTGTCCCTGCTGTGGATGAGCTGTTTCGTAGAGATCAAGCATCACTGCTTAAGTGTGATCCATCTTCATCAGTGAAGTCATATACTGTAAGGACTTTCGAGATGTTATCTATTGCCACATGACCGTTAAGCAGATGGTTTTGTGCCTCCTGCCCTCATTCTGTGAAAGAATGGCGATTTCAGTCCTCATCTCCTGTCACTCAGGCCGAGATGGGTGAAGCTGATGGAACTGACGGGGGTCACTGATGCCTGCCATTCAAACTCAGATCAGGGGCCTCCTTGTGCTCAGGGACAAATCAGGGTTAAGGATGCAGGCTGAGACTGCAGATGGCTTATTTCACTAAGCAGTGCTAAATCTGGGTTTGAACCGGGCAGCCCCACAGCACAAGGTCTTGTCTAACAGATACTGTAACTGCCTGAACCGGTTGGCAGAGGTTTTGAGTGTAACAAAGGGTTTACGAGCTAAGCCCAACTTATATTCATTTCCTCATTTCTTCAACACATATTTAATGAATGTTACCATGTGCTGGACACTGAGGATATGAACAGAAGGAGACAGAAGTTATATAGCTATTTATTTGTAGGAAAAAATGTGCTGATGAAAAAAGCACACGAGCCAAGGACTTTGGAATCACAAAGTGGGACTTGCTAACTTGCTTTTGATCTGAACGAATTGTTTTATGCCTTTAACATAGCTGTATTCAGGACTTACTAAAAACATGATGCACATGGGGAGGGCCATGACAGTCCATCCTTTGGCAGAAACTCTTTCTCCTCTTAGGTTAAAAAGATTTCCACATCTTCACAAATCAGAACCAGAGATGCGAATCACCTTTGTTCAGCAAGGGAAGATCATTTTAAGCAAGAGCAATGTGCCCGGCTGTGCATTACAGATTATACACAAAGAAGAGAGACAGAGCCCCTGACCTTGAGGAGTTCATAGTCTGAAATGTTGTATAAATGCCTGAATTAAGCTAGGAAAGTGGAAAGAGCATGATATCAGGCGCTAAAATGAGTATTACAGGGAACCGAAGGAAATACCAAGAGTTACTAACTGGAAAAGGCACCTGTTGGCAAATTATTCCTTCCTCCCGTCAAAGTGTCGTTAAATCAGAGGTTGGCAAGCTATGGCGTGCAGGCTAAATCTGGTCCTCCACCTATCTTTGGAAATAAAGTTTGATTGGAAGGTAGTCAGCCCCATTTTCTTACTTATTGTCTGTGGCTGGTTTTCACACTACAGTGGCCAGGTTGAGTAGTTTCAACAGACATTGTGTGGCGCACAAAGCCTGAGATATTTATTATTGGTCCTTCATAGAAAAAAAACGTTGCCACCCCTGATTTTGATTGTCCAGGTTTATCCTGTTGTTAATGTTAAAGCATCAGAACACAACATAGCTGGTGGCAAATTAATTCCCCCAAAACCAAACACTTCGTTTTCATCCTCTCGGTTTACCTTAAATTCATTTTGAGCATCAGAATTAAACATAGCCAAATCCTGGGGAACCTGAGGCCCTTATGAAAATGTTTTTACTGACCTGAGATTCAGTGTTCTGCTTTCTGCCTTTATAGAGAGCTAAATCAAGAGCATCCGTTTGGAAGGAGTGCCTCTGTTCTTTGTAAACTGTAATTGAAGATATAATTCACTGTGTTCCTCAGTCTTTATTCAAAGCCACTGGCACAAAAATTCTGCTTGAATTTAATTTTAGGTTAACGCTGATCTCTGAATTGTCTTTATCGGTTTTCCCGGTTCACAGTCACAGCCCTGGTATATGTTTCTCTCTTGCCATAGGTGACAGAAAATGCAGAGCCAATTAAAGAGAGGAACTTAGTAATGGACTCACTGCAGGTGCCAGGGCTGGGACTAGGGTGAGGCAAGAGAGGGGCATAGGGTGCAAAATTTAAGGAGGCACTCACTCTCGAGGCGATGAAAGGCAGGGTTGGCCTTAAAAAGCGGTGCTGCCTTAAATTTTGTGCCCTAGGTGCCTCTTAGGCCTCACTCTTGTCCTGCTGCTGGCAGATGCCTGGTAACATCCATCCCCTCTAATTCCAGAAAGCAGGAGCCCTGTCCTGTCCTAGTTTATCCCTATATGTGGGTTTTGATTTTGTTTTTCATCATGTAAACTGATTCAGGTCCTCCTTGCAGTAGAAAGGGGTACAGATCTCAAAAAATCAAACCTGTGTGCACTTCAGTGACCAGGGACTGCCCTCTGTCCCCTGTGGGTTCAAATGTCAGGCAGGGGGGAAGTGCAGGGCTCTGTGTCAGCTTCCCAGTGGGGGCTCAGCCTGGGAAGTAGGGTTAGGGAGGGTTAGGCCTGTTCTCTTTGTTGAGCTGAGGTTTTCATCTTGGGGAAGAGGTGGGGATATTGGATAAGGCTGGATTCATTTGTCTCCAACGTCACACGTGGTATGCCAGGACAGACAGAACCTGTGACTTTGGAAATGGAGGAAACTACAGGGACCAAGAAATTCAGTGCTACTGGGTGGTGAGGGGGAGGCTGGGGAGGGAAGAGGGGGCTGAATCACAGACTGCTCTGCCCCCTTAGATGGCTAGTTCTCAGGAGGGAGGGAGGAAGGAAGGAGGGAGGGAGGGAGGGAGAGGGGAAGATGGCATACAGTGCAGGGAGGCAGATGAACTGGAGATAAGGCAAAATTTTCTTGAACAGCTGAACCAGGGACCAAAGCAAGGCATCGTTTTCCCTTGTAATTTGAGGTCTGTGAAAATGCCACAAGCTTCTAGTTTCCAGTTTTAAAAAGAGTAGAAGTGTGAGGAAATGACCTGGAGGCACTTAATTCAAATGATCTGGGATTTGGGGAATAAACTGTAGGACAAGAAATATGTGCTTGGTCATTGGTTCACCCTTGACATTTGTCTTCCCTGTTTTAGATCACAGAGGTTGGATGGCTGTTTTGTCAGCTAAAAATAGGGCCATGGCTTGCCTGCAAGTGGAGTTGGTTTTAGTTCACAATTTGCTTTCCAGTTTGCCCCTTTCTCCTCCGCCCTCTGCACCTACTCTCCTCCCCCAGGCCCAGGTGGAGCTCTAGTTTTTCTTTCACCCCCTTATTTTCTAACCAAGGGATCAATGACTGCTAGGCAGTTGTGCATTTTAATAGGATCAGACCATTAGACCCAAGGAAGAGGGGTCAAGTACGGGGGCTTCAGAGGAGACCAGGAATGAGTACTTACGTAACACATTTTCTGGGTTAGGCATTTAAAAACACATGTTAAATCAATTTATTTTCCCAACCCCTTAGAGGTATAATTATTATCTCTGTATTTTACATGCAGTAGTAGGCTTGTAGGTTTCATATAACTAGCCCAGGTTCTCAGAGTGTGTAAGGAAGGAAGCTAGGGTTCAAACCCATATCTATCTGATACATAGGTCTTTCTTACTATGTAATGCTGCTGCTCTAATGGTGAAATTTCAGGCACCAATGAACAAGTGAGGGGAGAGGTTAATCTGGAGGTCTTCTGCTAAAATAAAATGATATACAGGTGGTCCTATCTAGCTAAATACAATTGTAGATCGTAAAGTGCTCCACAAGCGTGTAAATTCTTTGGGGATGGATTTATAGCTGATCTTACTTGCATCTGCAGTGTGTCTAGCTCAGTATCTGACTCATAGTAATAATAATAGCAAACACTCTCTGATACTTACTATGAACCAAGGACAGTTTTAACTGTTACAGATACATTGTTTTATGCCTGACAGTCACCTGATGAGGTAGGTTACTATTACTATTCCCATTTTATAGTTGAGGAAACTGAGATACCGTGAGTTTCTCAGAAGGAATTTGTAAATGTACATTCCCAAGTAATGGCAGAGCTGAAATTTGAATCCCATCCTTCTGGGTCCAGAATCCTGCCTCTCTTCTAAATAGGTGCTTAATTAAAATTTGTAGTTGAATAAATGTACTGTCATATCAATTTGTATAGGATCTAGGAAGTTGGATATCTGTTGCTTTCACCAAAGAGATCGGTTGTGTCAGAGTTAATTGCTTGGTCAATATTTTAATTTTAATTTTATTTTATTTATCTTTTATACAGTAGGTTCTTATTAGTTATCTATTTTATACATATTAGTGTATACATGTCAATCCCAATCTCCCAATTCATCCCACCACCACCCCACCCTCTGCCGCTTTCCCCCCTTGGTGTCCATATGTTTGTTCTCTACATCTGTGTCTCTATTTCTGGCTTGGTCAATATTTTTAAAAGAATGGATTAATATTCTTATGATTTTCTTTACTGACTCCCCCACTACCCCCTACCCTGTTCTGTAGATGAGGGACAATGTTCCATGTTGGCAACACTGGGCCTTCAGGAACAAATAAAACGCTCACAGAATTCCTTACGGCAGACGACGTAGGGTAGCAACCTTGGGACACACTGGACCATTTTTCACAATACACATATGCCCAGAGAAATGAGTCCAAATTCATTTGAGTGTGTGCATATGTTTGCGGAGAATTCTTTTTAAATTAAAAAAAATTATTATAGGAAACACTGTTTTTTTGGGTTTTTTTTGCGGTACGCGGTCCTCTCACTGTTGTGGCCTCTCCCGTTGCGGAGGACAGGCTCCGGATGCGCAGGCTCAGCGGCCATGGCTCACGGGCCCAGCCACTCCGCGGCACGTGGGATCTTCCCGGACCGGGGCAGGAACCCGTGTCCCCTGCATCGGCAGGCGGACTCTCAACCACTGCGCCACCAGGGAAGCCCCTGTGACTTATCTTTGAATGATCTTTAAATGTAAAATGAAGTTTTAACATTTTAATGATATTTAATTTATCACTTTTTTTTAACAGCACCTTTTGTTTCCTAAAAAATCTTTACCTACCCCAGTGTCCTCAGGGTACTCTCCATTGTTTCTTTTTAGAAGCTTTATATTTAGCTTTTACATTAAGTATGTGACCCATCTCAAACTAATTTTGTGTATAGTATTAGGAAAGAGTTGTTTCATTTCTTTCCCTTTATAGATATCCAGATTTTCCATTACTATTTATTGACAAGATGCTCCTTTTCTAATGGAATTACATTGGTACTTTTGTTGTAAATCAATTTACTGTATATATGTGGGTCTATTTCTGGACTCTCTTCTGTTTCATTAATGAGCATGTCTTTGTTTAGGCCATAAAACATTGTCTTAACACACCACATGTAGGCTTATAGTTTTTATCATAAAGCAGCGTTGTATTTTGTCAGATTTTTTTCCTGACATCTATTAAAATGGTCATATGAATTTTCTATTTGAATTTATTAATGTGGTGAATAACATTGCTGGTTTTCATTTGTTAAGCTAATCCTGTGTTCCTGGGATAAACTCCACTTGGTCATGATATATGATCCTTTTTATATACTTCTAGATTAATTTTACTAGCATATATTTAAGGATTGTTGTACCTATGTTGATGAGGTGTGTTAGTCTGTAATTTTTGTTTTTTTTGTTTTTTTGTTTTTGGTAATGCCCTTGAAGGGTTTTGATGTCATATTTATGCTGACATCATAAAACACTTTGGGAATTGTTTCCTCTTCCTCTATTCTCTAAAAGAGTTTGTCTAATATCAGTATTATTTCCTTCTTAAAGGCTGGTAGAATTCTCCAGTGAAAATCATCTAGACCTGAAATTTTCTTTGTGGAGATTTCCTCCCCACCCCCACCCCCCCTCAAAATAAAGTTGATTGGAGAGGAATTTTTTTTAAAATCTGTTCCCTTTTTTTAAAATTTATTTTATTGAAGTATAGTTGATTTACAATGTTGTATTAATTTCTACTGTACAGCAAAGTGATTCAGTTATACATATATATATATTCTTTTTCATATCCTTCTCCATTATTTTAAGTTTTTATTGAATTTGTTACAATATTGCTTCTGTTTTATGTTTTGGTTTTTTGGCCACGAGGCATGTGGGATCTTAGCTCCCCAACCAGGGCTCAAATCCTCACCCCCTGCATTGGAAGGCTAAGTCTTAACCACTGAACCACCAGGAAAGTCCCTGTATTATGGTTTATCACAGGATACTGAATATAGTTCCCTGTGCTATACAGTAGGACCTTGTTGTTTATCCATTATATAATAGTTTACATCTGCTAATTTCAAACTCCCAATCCATCCCTCCCCCACCCCTTCTCCTTTGGAAAGCACAAGTCTGTTCTCTATGTCTGTGAGTTTGTTTCTGTTTTGCAGATATGTTCATTTGTGTCGTATTTTAGATTCCACGTATAAGTGATATCATATGGTATTTGTCTTTCTCTTTCTGACTTACTTCACTTAGTATGATAATCTCTAGGTCCATCCAGTTTGCTGCAAATGGCATTATTTCATTCCTTTTTATGTCTCAGTAGTATTCCATTGTATATATATGCCACATCTTCTTTATCCATTCCTTTGTTGATGGACATTTAGGTTGTTTCCATGTCTTGGCTATTGTGAATAGTGCTGCTATGGACATAGGGGCGCATGTATCTTATTGAATTGTACTTTTGTCTGGATATGTGCCCAGGAGTGGGATCGCTGGATCATGTGGCAGCTCTGTTTGTGGTTTTTTGAAGAAACTCCATTCTGTTTTCCATAGTGGCTGCGCCAATTTACATTCCCACCAACAGTGTAGGAGGGTCCCCTTTCCTCTTTGTAGAGATGTTTTTAACTGAAGTTTTGATTTCTTTAACAGATATATGGTTGTCTAGATTTTCTGTCTCTTCTTGTCATTTTGAAAAGTTGTATTTTTTAAAAAATTGTCTATTTCATTTAATTTTTAAAATTATAGACATAATATTGTTCATAATAGCCCTTCATTATCTTCTTAATGTCTGTAGGACTGTAGGATCTGTAGTTACATCTATCATTTTCAGAAGACTCTGGGTGTTAAAAAGTTAATCTCCCACCAGTTGTTTCATTTTCCTCACATTGGATTCCTTTCAAACCAGGAACAGATCATTTTCTTCACTCTTCATGATATTTGTTATGCTGTTGCCACAGATTAAAAAAGTTCCCCTCACCACAACCTTTATCTCTTCTCACCTGTCCGTCTGCTGCTCAACCCTTAAGATTCAGAATTAATGTGAACCCCCTTCTGATATACATGTCACAACATATTCCATGAACATTCACATCCAGATACACATATATGTACCACATGCATACATACTCACATAGCTATTTAATGACTTTCCTTTGCAGCACTTTACCCAAATTACTAATTTGTTAAAATTATGATAAAGTCTTTATATTGCTTCTTTCTCATACTAGACGGTAACGTCCACCAAGGCTGGACTTGTATTATTCCTGTTGGAAGCTGAATACTCAGTACCCATCACAATGCTTGGCACATAATAGATGTTTGAAACATCATGGTTGTGTGAATGAACTAATCTATACTGAGGAGAAATAAGTTGTTCCCTTTGAAAATTCCATCTAATAATTTTAGTTTTGCTAGAAGGCAGTGTGAAGGCTGGAAAAATAGGTAGAGGCCAGATTATGGGGAGCCTTGACTAACAACCTACAGAATCTAGATATTTCTCTGTTTATATTTTTCATGTTTTCCCTCTGTCTGACCCTGCTATATTTTTGTTTACACTCAGCGCCCTGGGGGATAGAGGGGCCTGGCCTTGGTAACGAGGGGAGATGCTGAGAACTACAAGATAGGAGTGTGAGGGGCGAGGGTCTGCTCCTCAGAGCAGAGTTCCTCCTTTGCCTCAGTCCTACACGTAGGTTTAGCAGAGGATTTGCATATTTGGGTTATGCTGGTGGTTTTCCTCTCTAGTTGGGCATCACATCCTATAAAGGAGCCCTCCCTTTGAACCATACATCATCAGACAGGATCACTAGAATAAAAGAAATGGCCCAGCGGGCTCCAAACTGCAGCCTCTCCCACACTGTATTCTGTATCCCCTGATTTAAGGAATTACGGCCTTTTCTCTTGCCATTCCCCTAAACCATGTCCAAAGGAGCTTATGTGGTAATTTACAGAACGAAGCTGATGGATCAGCTTGTTAGGACATCATGGATCAGAGCGCTCCCCTCTCCCCTCCCGACTGCCCTTCTGACGCGCTTCATGCCTCTGACGCCCAGAGCCTGCTGGGGTTCTTGGAAGTTGGCGGGTGGGTGAGGGAGGAGAGAGTGTCGATTTGCTCCACCAGGACCTAGATGCTGGTGAGCCACGCTGTGCTGGACAGGAGGACCTGTCTGTAGCACAGGTCAGAGAAACACAGGTCCTTCCAGAGCATCAGCTTGTGCAAGAAGTGAATTACAGGGAACCTGGATCCCAGCCCAGCTCTCACCCTCCACCATGATCTCCAGTAAGATTCTGGTCTACCATCACCCACCCAGCAGCTCCAGCACAGAGGTCTATGGACCCACCAGGCGCCGCAAAAAGTCCCTGGGAGATTTGTTCCATAATGGCTTCCGGGTGAGGTCTGGGCCCAGCGCTGCTGAGGAGGAACCACAGAGCTTCTGGAAGTCGGTGGTGTCTTGTTGCAGGGTTTGCGCCTCTTGGGGTAAGGATCCACCCAAAAGCATCCCGTATTCTGAGAGGCTGCCCAGGAAAGAAGTGCCCTCTCTGCGGGCTAGCCGACAAGTGATGGGCTTCTCCATTCCTCTGTGCTTGGCGTACCCCTGAGCGCAGATGAGCTGGGCCAGGCAGAAATCCTGTCCTTCCTTTTTAGATGAATATAACTGGTCTCTAGTGCTCCTGAATGTTTTTGAGCTGTTACAGAATATATTTCAGAAATGTTGGGGAAAGCTTGGTAAATGACGGGAACGGCTTCCTTTTCATTTATTAAGTGGTAATAATTTCCAGTGAGTCGGCATTTTTCAGGAGCGGTGTTGGAAGCTATTGACTTTTTTTTTTCAGGGACAACAATGCCGTTTTGGTTTGCTTTCTTCTGTCCTCATATTGGGCCGTGGCAATGTTTTCTTGCCTGTCTTGGATGGTACTTCATTATTCTCACCCAGCAGAGATCATAAGAGATAATATCTCTGGACAGATTTTCTTGTCTCAGCTGCTTTCTAATAGGGATTTGGTTTTATTCGGGCATCCGTAATATATGGGCGTTTGAAATAGATGACTTAACTTTGCATTTCTGTATCTAACAATCCCAGTCCTAGGAAGAGATATCATCTTTTATTTCCAGAAAGGTTAGCGTTACAAGTAGCTTCTTTAAAATGAAGTATAGTCCCTTTGACACCCAGCTTATGATTCTGATATGGATAGGCCCAGCTTGAACTATCTCTGTATTATACAACTGTGTAGAGCGAAATTCCAATTAGCAAGCAAGTGATAGGTGAGTGCTGGTCGATCCTTTTCATTAGAACTGGCATGAAAGGCCTCCTTGGGCTGAAACATCTGCATAGACTTCGTTCGGAATCTAAATATTCATGCCCCCATGTCTGTGACCCTAGATCTGCTGACCAGATTGTTCTGTTGCCTCTCCCTTCACTTCAAGAAAGAACTGCTTTGTGCTTTATAACATCCAGCATTGCCAAGGGCCGATATTAAGGCAGCTAGAGAGATGAGTGAAAATGATGAGATTATTAAGCTAAGAGAAAATGGACCATTTCCCGAGAAAGAGTTACGTGAGTGAAACCACAGCTTTCGCTTAGTATTCACTCTCCTTACTTTACCCTTGCAAGGGGTTCATTCATTCACTTTCAGTAGTGAGAGCTGACCATGTGCCCATCATCACTGTTCGGGAGGATGATGGACACAGTGGGGAACAGGTGTTTGAGGTGCTGCTGCAGTGGAGCTGACATCCTACAGAGGAAGACAGGCAAATAAACAAGCAAATATGAACATTGTAGATTGTGATAAACACTCTAGAGAAGAACAGAGTAATGGGGGGCGGGTCCAGATTGGGTGGCTAGAAAAGACCTCTCTGAGGCAGTGTCAGTTGAGCCAGCCTTGCAATGATCTAGGGGAAGAACATTCCAGAAAGGAATAGAAGGGAAAGCCCTGAGCTGAGAATGAACTGGGAGATACTCAAGGAGCAGAGATGCAGTGTGGCAGGTGTGAGGATGGGGAGAGTAGAAATGAAATGAATACGGACTAGATCATGGAAAGCATTCAGAGCAAGGTAAGGGGTCTGAACTTAAGCCATCTGAGGGCTTTTAGCTGGAAGCGATGTGATCTGATTGATGTCTGCAAAAATCACAGTGGCTGCTTCTAGGAAATGGATGGTGGGGCATGGTGGGCTGAGGGAATAAAAGTGCAGACGAGCTTGGGGGCTGCTAGCCAAATTAGAGATAACAGTGGCTTGGACCATGGTTCTGGCATTGGAAAGGGAAAAGATGAGTTATTTTTTATATGTATTTAAGAGATGAAATCAACAAGACTTATTTGTTTACTTTTTCAAAAATTTGTTTCCTTTCTGGCTCCCTTATTCAAATTGGAGACTGTCAAGCAGGAGCGTCACCCCTTTGCTTTCACGATCTAGGACAGTGAGTGACTGGTACAGAGAGACACTCACTGCACATGTATGGCATGAATTCATGAATGAAAGCATGAATGAATGTGTGAGAATCCCAGTTGGAATATCACCCGATGTTTAGCATCTGTCAGATAGGAAGCAGGACCGGGATAAGGTGGGGCACCGAACAACCTGAGCAATTATCGAGGGAAAAGATTTGAAAAGGTCAGGCAAACAAGCATCCTTTATAAAACACAAGTTCTAACTGGAGGAGCAAAAGCCCAGGGGCATTTGAGAGCAAGAAAGACAGTCCTCTCCCTCCAGCTGGGAAGAAGAGGCTCTGATTCTCTGTGTGTGGAGGGTGAGAGCACGTGGTCCGGGCAGTGATATATCTGCGGGATGGGAGGTGGGACCTGGGGATGGCAGCAGGGTGCAGGGACCACCCTGTAGAAGCCTCCCTGGGATTGTGTCTGTCCCTCTTTACCCTGATGACTCCTCTCATCGATTTGAGCTCTCGAGCTGCAAGGCCAGATGACTATGACCTTGTCAGACACTACAGAAATAATTGCTCTTCAGGATTTACGTGGGGGTGGAGGGATTGGAAATGACAGAGGTTTATTTGAACCTTTCAGCTTTTTGGATTTAAAGATTAAGGAGTTAAAGGGAATGGAAAACAGCAAATTGGAAAACCCTGGCCGGCTTTCCACCCTGGGCTGGGATGCGTCTGCTTTTGTGTTTTCTTAGTCTTGTGCTCCAGTGGGACCTTGCTTGCAGGAATCTCCTGAGTCCTTTCTGTCTTGGGATAATGGGGACCCTGAATGGTGAATGATTCATCATTTACCTGCATGTCCCTCAGTCTCTTGTCAGTGTCGCTGTTCTGCTTCCATCTGAGAAAGAGATCCTAAATCCCTTAACCTTTATGGTTGCCCAGCACTAAAATTACATGGCAGTAGTTCTCAGGATGGCCTAACCTGGTTGTTCAGGTCCCAGGTGCCGAGTGTGACCCTCTGAAGGGACAGCAGTGGCCAGGGGTCCTCCCTGCCTAGAGCTGTTGACCTCGGGTTCCTGAATCTTTGACAAGGACGCGGGGCTCAGAGTCAGAAGACCTGTCCTCAGTCCTGACTTGCCATTAACTTGATAACAACAGCAACAAAACGTTATGAATAAAAATAAGAATTTTTAATAAGTATTACAGAAAAATTATAAAACTCAAGAAAATTAATGAAATCCAGAAATCCTACCTCCATATCTCAACCACTGTCATCATTTTATGTGTTTCCTAGTTTATATTTTTCATATACCTATAGTTTTCATAGTTTTATCAGAGAGAACATACACTTTACATTCCAGTTTTTAAAAATGTTTCCAGTTTGCTATATTTTTATTATGGTAAAAAATATATAACATAAACTTTTCCATCTTAACCATGTTTTAGTGCACGGTTCAATAGTGTTAAGTACAATATATTGGCATTGTTGTGAAACAGAACATTTTCATTTTGCAGATTTGAAACTTCATACATATTAAACAACTACTCTTCCCCCCCCCCACTCCTCAGCCCTTGGTAACCACCATTCTACTATGTCCTACTTCTTTAACTTAACATTATATCATAAGCATTTTCTTTGTTGTTACATTATTTTTTGACTATAATATCCCATAGATGGACTATATTTAAGAAGACCTATTTTTAGATAGCAAGCTGCTTTCTGTTTTTCTTGTTTAATGAATAATTTTGCAAGGAACTTCTTTGTTTCTGTAGCATCTTTCCATGTTTTGATTTATAATGTGGAATTATTTTCTGCAAATGCTGTATCAATTTACAATTCCACCATAAATTATAAGACTGTCTCATTGTAGGGGCATCTCTAGTAGGTGAAATTCAAATACATTGCTAGTTAAGCAGAATAAACCAAAGTTACTATATTTTTAATTGACATATCTTTTATTTCAACCAAGTGTAATAATTTCTAATGCTGTTTACTAGTTATATTTCCTATTTCATGACAAGCCTCCTTATGACTTTTTGCCTATTTATGGACTAGTGACGTAGTACATGTTCTTGACATCATGAAGACTTTATCCTTATTATATCATATTTGATTTAAATATTTTTCTAATAGATTATGATCTTCATTACCTTTTTTTGACATGTAGAATTTTGATATTTTTATGGTGCTGATTTAAAAATTTTTATGATTCCTTTCACATCTGGGTCTAGAAATTCTTCCTTTCTTCAGAGGGTTAATAAGTATGTAATTATATTTTCTTTGGGTTTTTTATGGCTTATTATTTATATTTAATTTTAATTTTCATCTCAATTTAATTTCAATTATGGTAGGAGGTGACAGTTTAAATTGATCTCATTGTGAACCAATTATTCCATCATTATTACATAATGCTTGTCTCGCCTTGAGTTGTGATGACTTCTTTATCATATATTAAATTCTTCTCTCTATAATACAATCTTATAATACAATCTATTCTGCTTATCTTTTCAAAAATATTTATTTATTTTAATTTTTTTTTTGCTGCATTGGGTTTTTGTTGTTGCGCGTGGGCTTTCTCTAGTTGCGGTGAGCGGGGGCTACTCTTCGTTGCGGTGCGTGGGCTTCTCATTGCAGTGGCTTCTCTGGTTGCAGAGCACGGGCTCTAGGTGCATGGGCTTCAGTAGTTGTGGCACGAGGGCTCAGTAGTTGTGGCCTGTGGGCTCTAGAGCACAGGCTCAGTAGTTGTGGTGCACGGGCTTAGTTGCTCCGTGGCATGTGGGATCTTCCCGGACCAGGGATCTAACCCGTGTCCCGTGCATTGGCAGGCAGATTCTTAACCACTGCATCACCAGTCAAGTCCCTATTCTGCTTATCTTTTTGTGATTTTTCTTATTTTGTTGCTTTGTGGTAAATGTGGCCTATATGATTTCTGTACTTCGGAATTTGGTAAAATTTCTTTGTCGCCTAGTGCATGGTCAGTTTCATGACTGTTCAAAGGTTGCTACTGAAGAGTGTGTTCTTTATTTACTGGATATAATATATGTATGTATCTGTCTGTCCATCCATTCAGATAGACATATACAAATATATCCCAAGGAACTAAGTGTTATATGAACATTTCTTATTTGTGCTTAATGTTTTGCCTAGTGTCTGAAAAGTGAACATTAGACTCTCCCACTGTGATGTGGCTTTGTCAGTTTTTGTTGTTTGATGCATTCTTGCCAGATTTTGTTGTATATGTACTTCAAAGATATAGTCTTAGGTGTGTAAACTTTTTTCACTGTTACATATTCTTGGTGGATTTCTCCTTTTATGAATATGAAGTATTACTCTTTCTTTTGTACATCTTCACAGTAGCTGCCACTTTATATGATATCATTATTGTTCTGTTTGCCTGTTTTTCTTTGGTCAGCATTTGTCTGGTACATATTACTAACTTTCCTTCTTTTCAGTGAACCTCTTACATGCATTTGGAATGGATTATTGCTGTTTTTATATTACCTGAGTGTCTTTGTCAATTAATAGATAAATTTAACTCACTCAATTTTGTTGTGATAACTAAAAAATAATTCTTTTTGCTGTTGCAGTAGTATTTTATTAATACTAATTAATATGCTTTTTTCTTTTCTTTTTTCACAATTCTTTTCCTTCAGTTGGATTGATCAAATTCTTTTGTTCTTTTTTCCTTCTGAGATTTGGAATTTATAATTCCAAATGTATTCTTAAGTTGTTGATACACATGCTTAAACTTAAGATTTTCTATTAATATGTATAATTAATAGTACTTTCTCCTGAAGCAAGACAAGAACTTTAGCACAACTTTCTGACCTTCACTGCCCTCTCTCCTCCATCTTCCATGTAGTATCATCTAGAGGTTTTACTTTTAAATCATTATTATTATTTATTAGTTTTTGTAATATTCAGTCAACACATAAACTAATCAGTTACTTTTACTCTTTTCTTGCATTGCTTCTTGTATCTCACTTGCTTTTGGATTTATTTTTCTTTCAGCTGGTTAAGTATATCTTTTTTAGCTCAAAATAATTTCTCCTGAAAATTGTGGCGATATCTTTCCTTTGTTTTCTTGAATCCAGTGCAGCCAGGAGAATTCTGGCAATAATTTGATTCTCGTTGCTTTGGGGAATTTATATCTTTGCATTGGTGTTCTGAAATGTCACTGTAATATGCCTCAATTTGGGTCCTTTAAAATTATCCTGCTGGACACTTAACAGACCTTTCCAATCTGAGGATGCAGGTCATCCCTTTGATCTGGGAAACTTTATTCTAATGTTTGAGAGTTTTCCTCCTTTCTTTTTTTTTTTTTTCCTTCTGGAAACTCAATTACGTAAATGTTAAAAATTCTACACTTGTCTTCCATGTCTCTCAACTTCCCTTTTGTACTTTTCACCCCTTTTCCGCTTTGTACGAAGAGACCTCTGTTTGATAGTCTAGCCCTGTAGTTTGTATGTAGCTGTATCCATTCTTCTAAGATTTGGCTTTTTAGAGTTTTGATGTTTAAAATTTTAATTTCTAAAATATCTAGTTTATCTTTGCCGAGTTGACATATTTTCCTACAATTCTTTGTTTTTCAATCAAACTTTTTCTAAAGTTGTTGCTTTGTTAACGTATCATTAAGTGCAAATTTTGCTGGACTACGTGCCTTTCTTCAAAGAAAGCTTGACTTTCCTCAGATATTTGGTGATTCTTGATTTCATGCTCCTCTGTGGATTTGAGATTTTCTGTTAGCCTATATTAGAATGCTGTCTTTGCTTAATGCGCCTTGTCTGAGGAGTGATGGGGTGGGTATGTGGCAGTGTATTTTGGTCCAATAACTGGTCTTACAGCTTTCTCCTGAGAGTCACCAGTTCACGTGGAATATTGCTTTAACAACTACAATGCCCACGCTGGCTGCTTTATCCTGGCTGTTCCTTTTTCGTACCCCAATCCATTAGTGAGTTGTCCCAGCCTCCCACTTCCCAGTGTTGGTCACCTCATTTCATCTTTTGAACAGTTGCTTTCTCCTTATCTATGATTTCCCCACCCCACCAGGCCCCACCAACCTGTCTTTGTGAAATTCCTTATCAAATTTATTGACCAAGAACATTTCTGATATGTTGTTTTTATTATGTTATATGTATGTTTCTTACTATATATGTTATCAGGTTTCTCTGCCTTGCCAAGTTAATTTCCAACAGAATATCCACTTTTCGTCTACCATCGTTTTGTGGTTTTCTGTTAACGTGCTGTAGTTTCTCTTCCCTTCTTCCTGCCCTTGTGGGATTTTGCTATTTCCCCCGCCCCCTTCATATTATTTTAGTGAAGTTTTGAGAGGAGGCAGAGATAAATCATTCTGTCCAGTCTGTTAGGGTTAACCAGAATGCTCTGGCTTCTTATTTGAATTCACAGATGAATTATCTATGTTGGTATTTTATGTAGAACTTTAGCATCACTAATCTTAGCTTATTTTACTTTTGTGTTTTGAGAGGCAGTTTTTGGTACCAGGTTATGATTATTTTATAACAAGTTTAATAGCTTTGCCTCTTTTTGTGTATCATGGAATAGTTTAGAGTTTCATTAAATTGTAAATGTTTTTAAAAATTTAATAAATCACATGAGTGCAAACTCTCTGAGGGGAAGATATTAATAAAACTTTCAATTTATATCTCAATTATCATCCTGTCATGGTTTTCTTTTTTGTGTGTATGAACTTACAAAGTTTACATTTTTTGGAACGTCATCCCTCTCAGTGTGGATTTCAAATCTTATTAGCCTGAAGTTGTGCATGACTTTATTTTCTATTTGTTTCTTTTTTTTTTTTTTTGCGGTACGCGGGGCTCTCACCGCCGTGGCCTCTCCCGCTGCGGAGCACAGGCTCCGGACGCGCAGGCTCAGCGGCCATGGCTCACGGGCCCAGCCGCTCCGCGGCACGTGGGATCTTCCCGGACCGGGGCACGCACCCGTGTCCCCTGCATCGGCAGGCGGACTCTCAACCACTGCGCCACCAGGGAAGCCCAGTCTATTTGTTTCTTTATTGGATAAGCATGTGTTTTGTTTGTTTTATTGTTGTTATTGTTTGCCCCCATAAAATGATTTGAAAATTTTTACCACTTTTAATCTTTATTAGTTCTCTGATTATTCAAGTATAAACACTAAAGTAGAAATCATCTTTTCTTCTGTGGTTGTTAAGACTCCTTTTTTCCTAAGATCTTGAGCTGAATGCATTATTTTATAAGTAATCTATTATTATACTGTGGATTTTTTCTAATTTATAGTTAGCCAGTATGTTCTTTCAAAGTAAAGAGACAGGGCTTCCCTGGTGGCGCAGTGGTTGAGAGTCCGCCTGCCGATGCAGGGGACACGGGTTCGTGCCCCGGTCCGGGAGGATCCCACGTGCCGCGGAGCGGCTAGGCCCGTGAGCTGTGGCCGCTGGGCCTGCGCGTCCGGAGCCTGTGCTCCGCCACGGGAGAGGCCACAGCAGTGAGAGGCCCGCGTACCACAAAAACAAGTAGAGACAGGGTGCTTAATGGATATAGGACTGGTTTTAGATTACTCAAGCGATTACTCAGGGAAAAGGCAATTTGCTAACTATTTGGGGAAAAAATAAAACTTGGTCCCTTTGGCCCACTGTTAACCAAAATAAATAAATACGTCAAGATGGATTTACAAATTAAAGGTTAAAAGAAGAAAAGATACCCTCAACGGGTGGTTCCCACACATGGCTGCCCATTAGAGTCATGAGGGGCGTTCTAAAAAATTTCTGCACCCAAGTTGTCACCCAGACCAATTAAATCAGAATATCTGAGGGTGGGAGATAGGCACCAGTGTTATTCCAGAACTTCCAGGTGATTGCAGTGGCAACAAAGTCTGGGAACCCGTGCCCTGCAGTTTTGTTTTCTCAGTTTGGTCTCTGACCAGAAGCGTCGGTGACATCGTAGAGTTGGTTAGAAATGCAGAGCATCAAGCCCCATCTCAGACCCATGGAATAGAGTCTGAATGTTAACAAATCCCAGGCGATTCATGTGCACATGGAATTTGAATAGCTGGCCTCTAAAGCAGGCTTAGCAAACTAGGCTCCATGGCCTATTTATCTGAATAAAATTTTACTGGAATACAGTCACGTGCATTCATTTACATGTCATTTACAGCGGAGTGGGTAGTTGTGATAGAACCTAAAATATTTACTTCCTGCTCATTTGTAGAAAAAGTTTTCAGTGCTTCTCAACCGTGATGGCTCATGAGGATCATCGAAGAGCTTTAAAATTCCCTCTGCCTGGCTGTACCTCAGACCCATTAAGTCAGAACTGGGGAAGAGGGCGTGAGACCAAGGTATCAATAATTCTTAAAGCTTCCCAGGTGATTTAGATGTGCGGCCAAGGTTCAGAACTCGCACCCTGAAGGTACAAAGAGAAAATGTCCATGCATTTTAAAAATCTGTTTTTTCACGATGGAGGTGGCCATTTTAAAATTTTAAAGCAAAGCAACAATGATGGAAGTCTGATATATTTGACCGTATAACAAACTTTGGAATTCAGGGAAAAAAACAAAACAGAACACCTTAAGCAAAATTTAAGACTTAGGAAAGAAAAAAAAAAACTTTGAGCAAAATTAAAAGAAGAATGATGAACCGTGGGATAAAATATATAACATATAATATTCTCATTATGAAAGAGCTCAAATATAATAAAAGAATAAGATGAACCCACAGGTAATCTGGCAGAGACTATTATAAAGCGCTTTAGAGAAGAAAATAAAATGACTGATAATTATGTGAAAACACAGTTAACTTCATTTGTTAACCTAGAAAAGCAGAATAAAACAGTGATGGGCTCTATTTGGGGTTGGTTGAGGCCTATCAAAGTGGGACTCCTACTTTCCCTCCCTCCCTCCCTCTTTACTCCATCCCTTCCTTTCCCTTCCTTCTTCCTGTCTTTTCTTAATCAGAATACTCAGTCTGATGGGGGTGTAGGCGAAGGGCATTTCCCTATGGACGGAAATGCGAATTGCTAGGAGAGTTTGGCAAGATGATCGCAAGTGCTCTAAGTGCTCCCTTGAATGCTGATGTTTGGAATCGGAACTGACTGACCAAAGGCTGTGCCAGGGCAGTGGTTACGAGCTTGGGTTTTGTGGCGTTACATAAATTTGGGTTGAAATTTGTGCTGTGCTGCTTACAAACTGTGTGCTGGACACATTCTCCAGTCTGTGTATCCTTAGCTATTTTCTTCGGTTGTACGGATTAAATAAGATAGAGCTAAAGATTTAGGCATGTAGAAATAATTAAAAATAGCAGATGATCAATCGTAATAGATTTACATCATTGTCAACATCATCATTTTACCAATAGTTGAAAGTAATAATAATACCACTTTTCTAACCAATACAAAGTACAGAAGGAGAGAGAGAAGTCCATTTTTATTACTTGACTATATAATAGAGAGTATTGATATGTAGAGAAGTTTACTATTTTTTGATAGTTTAAAGGAACTTGCTCATGAAACTATCTAGACTTTTGGAGAGCATGATTAATATGTTATTTTCTTCTTCACAACTCTGTTATAGCCATTTTCTATTTCCTAAAAAACAATTTTATTTCAGAGATTTTAAATTATATAGAATAAATAATAAGAATATAGTGTTGTAAAGCAAAGGAGATGAATAATTTGTCACTTTGGCATTGCCCATCCCACTGCTTCCTTTTCTTGGCCTCTTTATGGAGTCTGAGGTTGCTGTCTATCCTCTTTCAGGGCCTCTCTGTGTATAGCAGCGTGACCATTGGTCAAGGCTCTTTCCTGGTTAGGCTTCTTCATATTTCCTAAGAGTGTCAGCCCTGGCCTCTGTCAGGTGAACTTTCAGAGTCATGGCTTTTCCCTTTAGAAAACAGTGTGTAGCCTCAGAGTTCCAAATGCAGAGCCTCTAACCTTTAGCTCTCTGCCATCTAATTCTCAGAAGTCTGATTCATTCAGTTCAATTCAAGCAAGTAGTTACTGAGTATCCACCTTATGCAAGGCACTATTTTAGGTACATGGGATACAGCCGTGAACACAATAGACATCAATCCCTCCCCTCCTAGAGCTGGTGCTGTGGATAAGGAGACAGAAAGTAAACTACATAAATAAGTAAGATGCTCGTGCTTTATTCTGGGGAGAAAAATAAAGCAGTCAAGCAGAATAAAGAGTTTTTTGGGAGGTGGGGGTGGGGCTGAGGGGGGAGTTGCACTTTTAGACAGAGTAGCCAGGGAAGATCTCCCTGAGAAAGTTATGTTGATGAAACGCGTGAAGGAGGTGAGCGAGGCCATCATGTGGCCATTTGGGAAGGAGCATTCCAGGTAGAGAGAAGAGCACGTGCAAAGGCCCTGAGGCAGGAGCACCCGGACACAGTCAAGGATCACTGAGGAAGACGGCCAGATCAGAGGCAAAGTGGTATGAGTGAGGACAAGAGGCCAGCAGGTCCAGAAAGAATGAGGGCTGGCCTTGCTTTAGACTCTTGAAGGACTTTGACTTCTACTTTGTGTGGAATGTGGGCAGTGGAGGATTTTGAGCAGAGGAACGGCATGATCCATTTTACCTGGTAACAGGCTCACTCTGGCTACTGTGCTGAGAATAGACCACAAGTGGTCCAGGGGAGAAAGCAGTTCGGGAGATGCTGTGAGCTGTGGCCTGAAGGATAGACACTTCAGACCAAGCAATTCTCCAAAGTGTCTGGCTTGATCTGAGGAGAACATGTAGACTGAATTTTTTTAGCCCTATGTAGAACTTTTTTTCTCATTTGCATTAGTGAAACCCAGTGCCCTGACCGTGACCAGCGCGAGGCAGTCAAATAAACAAAGCCCACCGTTGTTCAGCCCGTGAGAACGTTGCTCCTGCATCACCCCAGGCCCCTCTGGCAGGCAGACATTTCTCTTGAGTCCCCCTCCTGGGATAACCTCTTCTCCTGAGAACCAGCTTATTTTCCTCCTTTGTCAATCTTAGAGTGCGTCCCTGCTTGCTTTCCTTGAGAAAGAGCTCAGACCTAGATCTACAGTTTACCTCTAGCGAGAGGATAGGACCTTGTGACTGCTGCATTCTTTTTTTTTTTTCCTACCTTTATTTTCATACACCTCAATTAAAAGAAAAGTTTTTATTCTATCTTATTTTTGTGAGTCGCTTTAAAATATGACAAACAACAAACCAATAGTGCAGGATGCAAAAGGCATTTCTTCACGATGAAAAGAAAGAAATCCCATTCAAAGCGTGGGCCATTTGTATTCAATTTTTGTTTCCATAAATGAAAGTTCTCTCTCTCTCTCTCTCTCTCTCTCTGTCTCTCTCTCTCTCACTCACACACACACACACACACACACACACACACAATTTTTCAGGATGAAACTATTAGCGGCTAATATGTTACTAAAGCATCCTTATATCCCTGACTGGTTTCAGTACTCACTGCCAGTCTGTTTCTACCCCGAGCTTCTAAATGTGTTATTTTACCTCCCAGCAACATGTGACAGTGATGCTGCAGTCAGATCAGCCATCCAGGTGGGGCTGGATGCTTCGGACCAACAGGAGAGTTTATTAATTCACTTTCCAGCCTGCACCACCCCCCATTCTGATTAGTAAGACTTAACGAACTTCTTTGCAAATGTTTTGTTCGAACAGTATATTTTCTGAGAACTTGGATGTTTGAAAGTATTTTTTGTTGCCCTTATACTGTTGAACAACTACTTGACAGGGCATAAAAATCTTGGGTCAGACTCTCCTTGTTTTAAAATTCTGCGTGTTGCACAGTCATTGCTTAACACTTCCTGTTATGTAATGAGATCTTAATTGCCTTAATGGCAACCCTCTCCTCACCCTGACACTTTTTGATTTTTATATCTTCATTTATTTTAATACTTGAAATTTGAAGGGAAAAACAATAAGATACTTCTTGGTGTCAGTCTCTCAGAGCTAATCATTCATTTTGCCTTTTAATCTCGAGTCATTTTTTTCATATCCAGAATGTTCAATCCTGTGATGTCCTGGCCGCTACTTATGATCTATGTGTTGTTTGCACTTCCCTTTGGAACACATTTTATTCATAGGTTGGATCTCTGTGATCTCCACTCCATTGCTGTTATCTTAAGTTCCATCTTTTGTCTTCCCGTTTCTCTGCCTTGTGAGATGACCTCTCCATTCTGTCCTCTGCACCCCGTTGTTAGCAGTGTGAAGTCAGCCTTTCATCAGCTCAGTTAGGACTGGGTTTTTGGCTCCTGAGACTTTTATTTCATCCACATCCCTTCTCATCTCTGCACTTTCTTGTTGAATAAAAGTAATATGAATATCATTCAGAACAGAAGGCAGATGTTTTCTGAAAAAGTCTTCTGTCCGTGAAGGTAAATCCTTTTAGATGAGAAATTTTCCTCTTGAGCCATATCCTTTTGTCCCTCTTGAGCAGTGGGGTTTTTCCGTCTGTGGGCTTTAAGTTAGTTTTTCCTTGTCACCTTATGCTTGAACAAGGAGTAATCTAACTGAGCCCAATATGGAGCTGTTTAGGGGAGAACTTCCGGTCTGTCTCCTTTCCTTGATTCACCCTGGGGTCTCGAGAGAATCACCACTGCTTCTTCCCACCACTCTGCACGCCTCCCCGCTTTACTGCCTCACATACTGGGCCGAATAAACTCTCACCCATGGACATCGAGCTGCCCGTCCACAACTTAGCCCACTCTGTGCTCAGCTCCACACATGGCACATGTGGAAGCTTAATAAAATGCTTTGAATCCCCTTGGGAGTGAGTGTGATATTGAAAGTGTCTCAAAGCTGTAATAAAGTATTTTGTAAACAGTTTTCTTGCACAACTGCCAAGATTCAAAGCCCATGAGTCATTCAGATTGTTTCTGACTCACAAATTTGATCTCAACAGAAATACATTTTACCCATGGCTATTAAAACACGACAATAATCTGTATTTTCTTGAATCCTCAACTGTGTCTTCCTTCCCCATTTCCCTCTCTCTCCTGCTACATAGAAACACTGGCTCTTCTTCTCCATTCAAGAGAGGTTGCTGATTTAGAATGGAGAAGCCTGTATCTTGACACTCAGTAAAAGTAGAATTTTATAAGTCGTGAATCCTGAAGTATATGGGGTGTGATATCTTAATGATTTGATTTTTTTTTTTGATTGGAAGAAAAATATAGAACCTTGTGGGAAACAGATAACACAGTGAGCTATACTCTTCATTTTATCAGAACGGCAGATAAAGATTGAAAAAAAAAAAAAGAAAATCCACCAAAGAGGTGAGGTTATCTGACTTGTTCCTAATCTGCTCTTAGCACAAGGGTTACCCTGAGCTATTCCCAGTATTTTTCAGAGACAGAATCCTGTCAGACAACCATGTAACTTAGAAATAGTGCTTTAAATCAGAGATGGGGGGCTTCCCTGGTGGTGCAGTGGTTGAGAGTCCGCCTGCCGATGCAGGGGACGCAGGTTCGTGCCCCGCTCCGGGAGGATCCCACATGCCGCGGAGCGGCTGGGCCCGTGAGCCATGGCTGCTGAGCCTGCGCGTCCGGAGCCTGTGCTCCGCAACGGGAGAGGCCACAACAGTGAGAGGCCCGCGTACCGCACAAAAAAAAAAAAAAAAAGAAAAAAATCAGAGATGGACGCATGAGAAAGCTCAGTAAAGTGGGCTCTGCCCACCAGAATATCGTCTGCAGTGGCTCCATACAGGGCCCCTTTAATGAAACAGTCAGGTTACCAGCTGAGATTAAACCAGTCAAGGACCAGGAGGAAGAGCTACATCCACGGTACGGGATGTTTCATTCCTCTGCAGGGATTTCGTATCCCATTAACCTTGGCAGCTGTAAATCCAGCGGCAGCGTGTGCACGTTAAAACCACACATTGCAGGTAATGCATCTCTATTTCATTTCTCTTTCCAGGGTTGAGATTTTTAAGAGCTCTCAGGCTGATCCAGTTTTCAGAAATTTTGCAGTTTCTGAATATCCTGAAAACAAGGTAAGATGTTCTTTCTCATATTTTTTTTTGTCGTTCTGGTCCCCAGTGCCACGTTGTAAATATCAGGTGTTGTGTACTTTCGTCACAATGAAGTTAGAGTTCTCTTATGCACAGAGAGAGTGATCTAACACAGAAACCCAGGGGAGGCCTAGAGGTAGGGTCTTCTGCAGGGCAGGGACTCTATGGTAGAGAGAAAGAAACAGCTGTGTATGGGGGGAAGTAGAGACAGTTTTGGGGGACCTTGTGGGGTTGCTTGGACACTGGCTGCAGCACCATGGAGAGAGGTGCACAGTGGGTGAGGGATAGGTCTGCTCATTGATTGGGAAGTCCTTGCTCCCAGGTTTTAAATCACCCCTTTATTACATCACTAACTAAGAAATTGAACCTGGCCATAAAAGCAATGGAAGCAATGCTCTTTGAGAGGCAATCACAGACCTCATACGGCAAACAGAGAATCATCTCATTTCAAAGTACATTCTAGTTGTTCACTTTATAGCCCGTGTAGCCCCTGGGGCTTGCTCTGTGAATTGCCTTCTGGGGGATATCTAAAAACCGCCCGCCGAATGCACCATGA
The DNA here is from genome assembly GCF_963924675.1 of Phocoena phocoena. Lineage (NCBI taxonomy): Eukaryota > Metazoa > Chordata > Mammalia > Artiodactyla > Phocoenidae > Phocoena > Phocoena phocoena. The sequence goes on from NC_089234.1 coordinate 56,083,121, forward strand.
CTACTTCTGTTAACTGTATTATGATCTGGAAAACACTACTGGACCAGGAGAAAAAAAAACCCCAGAGACCCCTTTCCTGAGGACCTGCAGGTTCTCAGAGCCGGCCGGAAACCAGGGCTGCCTTGATGAATAAACTAATAAAAGAGGTTGGACGTCCTTTAATGGAGAATAAGTACAGGTCATAAATTTCTCTCATAGGAAATTACACTTTGAGAAGCTCACTGCTAATGTTCCATTTCCTCTTTGCTTGGCCTTAACGTGTTTGATAAATGATGAAAAACAGGACATCTCTATATTTGTGATTTGTAATTAATACACCTGCATTTGGGGGGGAGCTTGGATTCAGCATTGTTTTCCCAGTAACTGAGGCTGGGACTCAGCTTCCTGAATATGTCACATCCAACAAATGTGACAGGCTTTCCTCTTCGGGTCTTAGTGTGTTTTGTTTGTTTTCGTTTGTTTTCATTTCACATTGGTTTCCCCTTGCTAACTATTCATCTACGTGAATGGGGGAATAAATTCACTTCCTATTAGTCAAGTTAAAAAGAAAATAAGCGTTGAATGCCATGGAAATCTTCTACAGTGTGTCCCAACACCCTTTACTTTCATTATCCCGGGGTCAGAATTGGTTGGCGCTCCATTTAATAGTGTATACTATTATTGATATAGAATGAATATCGTTATTCTTCATATTTCTTCTGAGTGACAGTAACCTTCATTTCTACCTTTCTATGACTTTTCTATGCAAGGGACTCATATTCCTCTTGAAATTAAAATGGTCAACAAAGCTAGCAGTCCTCAAGTTTTGCCTGTATCATATTTGCTCCACTACACTGTATGTTTACGGGTAGACTTGGTGAGGACCCAGTGGCAATCCCAGGAACTGTATTTAAGAGATACTTGTGGGGACGGTGTTACGTGGAGTCATCCACACTGTCTAACCTGGTATAGTGTCTCTTTTTCCGTTTCGAGTTTACTTGTTTAAGGGGGCTTTCAATCGTCTGACGCCAGCATTTTAAGAAGGTGCCATTACTCAGGAATAACATGGAGAGAACTGTGTTCTCACCTTCCTCGTACTCCATATGGATCTTTCCTGGACTTGGGAGAATGATAAGCCATCTGAGTAAACTATCTTTTTTTTTTTTTTTTTTTTTTTTTTTTGCGGTACGCGGGCCTCTCACTGTTGTGGAGCACAGGCTCAGTGGCCGTGGCTCACGGGCCCAGCCGCTCCGCGGCACGTGGGATCTTCCCGGACTGGGGCACGAACCCGTGTCCCCTGCATCGGCAGGCGGACTCTCAACCACTGCGCCACCAGGGAAGCCCTGAGTAAACTATCTTTTTCTAGGCTTTTGCCAAGAGACCCGCCAACTTCCCGTTCCTTGGAAAAGACTCCTTTCCTCTGGATGCAGGAAATAGCGCTAGCATCCCTGGGGAAACATTCCACCTGATGACTCCACAATTATGGGGGTTCATTCTCCCAGCGCAGAGGGGGAAAATCTGAAGCAGCGAGTGAGGGAAAGAGGTGACTCTACGTTGGGAGAGTCACGGGGTGGCAGGCTACTGGGATGTCTGCCATCCTAAGCCCCAAACAGCATTTCCCCAAGCACCCCACTTCCCACAGAATTAAGCTCCTTGTCTTACGGGAGGGTGGTTTCCATGACAACCACACACTTGGATTGTCCCAGTTCCTGTCACAACCAGGGACAGCATCAGGGTGAATTCAAGCCTGAATTGAGCCCCCATTTGTGCAGCAGCGACATGGGTGCCAGGATTGAGTCCTACTTTCAGAGAGCTCCTGGGGGAGGACTGACCCACAGTGTGGTTGGTGCTGAGGGTACAGGTACTCCCAGGGCTTGGGAGGCATGGAGGAGAGGGATTAAGTGGGGCTCGGCATAAGTGCGAGGCAGTCAGGGATCTTTTCAAGGCAAAGGGGGTGTCTTCGGTGAGCCTTGTAGAAAGCCAGGTGTCATTCTGGTGGTGTTGGAGATTAGGCGTGTGAGAGGGAAGGGTGAGTGGGGTGACTTCCGATCAAGGAAGCTGCAGGAAAGCACGTAGAACATGGCTCTTGGGGGAACGTTGAGTAATTCTGTGCTCTTGGAGACTGGGGTTTCCATGGTAGGAAAAGAGAAAGATGAGATTAGGAGAGCAGGGAGAGGCCTGATCACCAGGCACAGACGGGACCTTCATCTGATTGTGGGAACTCAGGAGGTCTAGAATAGCTCTCTGAGCCCGTTCGCTCTCCAGCTGCCTGGCTGGTCACGGCCCCTTCCTTCTGGGAGCCCCAGGTACAGATCCCGCAGGCTCTGCCGCAGAGAAGCAGAAGCCTTGGTCCTTGTAGGGCTTTGTACCTTGAGGGATTTTCTGGTAATGCCTCTGTACTTTGCTGCTTTCACAGGGACCTTCCAGGAGGGTGGGTGGAGCCCCATCATCATCTTTCCGGGGGTTTTGTATGACTTTCTCCAGCGGCCAGTCCCCAGCAACCTGGGGTATTGGATAGCGGTGGAGACATTGAAATGTGATTTGAAATAATGATATGAAATTGTGGTTTCATGTTCCATTCTTCGGCTGCCTCTCCTGGCCCAAAGTGGGAAGAAACAGGGCAGAGAAGTATATGGGGGGGGGGGGTGCGGAGAGAAAGAGAAAGAGGGGTGGGGAAAGAGGGAGACAGAAAGGATGAAGAGGAGATCAGGAAAAAGATGACAGAGTGAACAGGATGACAGAGAAAACAGAGAGTCACAGTAACGGGACAGCGTCAGGGTCATTCCCCAAACTGCCAGCCAACAGAAGGGCCTCAAAGGCTCCATGTCCTATAAATGGCATATTGAAGGGGCCACTGGGAGACCTCGTGCCACTGTCTGAGCTTTTGGGAGTTCCTCCGTTGCCCAGCACACTGGCAAGCAGCCTCGTACAGTCAGAGCAAAGGAAGCAGCTCTGTCTAAAGGCTGTCATTCCATACCTCATTTAATGCTGATGATGGAGATATAGATACTTATGATGGGGACATGGGGCACCTAGTGCTTTTTTTTTTTTTAAAAAAAAGGTAGTTGCCTTAACTGTTTCCTCTGATTATTAAAGTGTAGTGCAAACATTTCAACAATATAGGAAAGGATAAAGCACAGTTTCCTCTGCACCATCGATGGTTGAGATAACCTCACTAATATTCTACCATGTCACTTCCATTTCCCACATAGCATGCCACTCTATGTATGTACCATCATTTACCTAAACAACACATTTATTTTTTTTTGACATTTTGGAAACTGAAATCACTGCACTACATATATTACCTCAGGAACGGCTCCAAGGTTAAAGTTCTTGAAAAGAGTAATCTGTGTAGAGACTGCAGGCAGAGGCCACATCGTGAAGGTTCTCAGATGTCGTGGGTTTGACTCAGCAAGGAAGAGTTGTTGAGGGGTTTGGGCAGGAGAGGAACATGGTCAGATTTACATTTTAGGAAGATCCACTGTTCCACCAGTTGTATAGAGAGTGGGTCTAAGACATCTAAGCCACAGACCGCGAGACTAGTCACGAGGCAGTTGTCCAGGCAAGTGGTACTAGGGGCTGGCCTTTGGAGAAGAGGGAGAGGGATGAAGAGAGGTGTAAGGGTTAGAATTGACAGGACTTGATTTTGCTTCGCTCTGTGTCTTATAGTTCAGGCCATTCATTTCCGTGGGGTACAGAGCAGTTGACTTTGAGGGGATTGTACACCTGTCCAGCAAACGTAACAATAAAACAAAATAAGGGCATTGGCACCTGTCTCTATTCTCAGCCAGAAACAAAGAGGAAAATCCTCGTCAAGTAGAACGGAGATGAATTCGTATTGCTTTTTGGAAGGAGGTGATGTTTTCAGTCTCAGCCCATACATGTCTTGTTCAATACACTGAGAGCAGAGATGGCCCTCAGTGGTTCTGGGTTTTCAGCTATAATCTTGGAAAAAGACAGACGTTCATTCTTCCAGTATCTACAGAGACAGACTCTCTCTCCCAATATCTACGGAGTCCTAAAGAAGGTCTCTGATCTATAAGAACAGAGAAGTCTCTGTGCCTGCCCGTGGACCATGATTCACTGTGTCCACTGATACAAATTACTCTAATGGCCGGTGAGAACTCATGGGGCAGGACCCAGAAATGACCATGGAAAACACAAAAATGAAGTTAGGTTCTCATGCTAACGTCACAATCTATCCCTTATCCTGAGGGGGGCTAGAACCTGAATAGTTCCAGTCATTCTAACCATTGGGAACTTGCCCTTTGGTCCAGACCCCTGGGCTTGGCCGTGAAGTCTATGACTATCTCCAGTGGCCTCTTGCCATGCAGAGCCCACAACCCTGTCCTGCAACCCCTTCCCTCTTTCCAAGGAGCCCTCCTCAGCTTGGTGAGGTTCAAAGTTCAGAATATGGAGAAAGTCCACCAAGAGTTAATCTTGTGTCTCTTACACAGAGCTTGTAGATGATTGCCTGGTCATAGAGTTTCATTTGAAAAGCAAATTCCTAATACTGGGCATCTCTAGTGATGCAGATGCCATAAAAAATAATCAGATTTCAGTGCTAAATAGGGACTCTTTCAGCAACAATGATTAAATGTTCTCTACACAACAGAGAGCTCCCTTAAGGACTATTAATATCACTGTGACAATCAGAGATTAATAATCACCATATAAGGTCATTTTTCCAAAGCACCGTGAGGCTCGGAGGCTCCAATAGTTGTAATCTCTCAAGAGGGCCCCACATGGTTGTCGGTGGGACACGGCTTTGTCAGTCTCCAAGGATCCAGGGCTGTGTAAGTGAATCACCTTGGCACTTAACTATCCTCTGAGAAAATGAACATTTCCCTGAGCTCTCTCCCTTTGCCACTGGCTACCTGTCCCTCATCAGTCTCTCTCTCTCTCCAAGGTTAATGCACCTCAGAGGGCCTAAAAGGCAGAGACAGGGAGGTTTTGCTTTATTTTGGCTTCCTCTTGAGCAACTAGTTGGGGACAGGATGTGGTGATAGCCTCTATCCTCCCTGGGGCAGTAGCCTCTGGCCCTCTTCATATCCTCAACACAGGGTGTGGGGAAGGCACAGCTTCACTTTCACAACAAGGAAGACTTTCTGGTGGATCCCAGGCTGTGACTGTTCTACACTGTAGTGGCCGAGAGGGCAGACTCTGGAGCCAAACTGCCTGGGTTCAAGTCCCAGGTCTGCTGCTTACTGCGTTGAACTTGGGTCAGTTTCTTAACCTTGGGACCGCCTCATAGAGTCATTATGAAGATTTGATGAGTTAATATACGTGAAGCACTTCAAATGGTGGTGCACATGGTAAGCCCTGTGAAAGAACTGTGTTAGCCATTCTTATCACTGTGATCTTAAACTCTTAGCATTTAAACCATTGGTTTCCCTTGAGAAAGAGGTGGGAATGGCCGGAGATCAATCCATCCAGGATGATGGGCTGAACCTCGCTGTGGGCAGTGTTAGGCCCCTCTGGGGAGATTGAAAGAGACAGAGCTCTTTTCTGCACTACGCAGGTGGGAACAATGCCTTAAGACAGCGGGATGGGTTACCAATGAATAGCTGGAGCTGAAGGAGACGTAGGTCACTTTGTATTGCCCGTGGGTGGAACCACTTTAAGGAAGAGGTAGGGACTGAACCAGGCTTTGAAGAAAGGGAAATACTTGGATAGATGGGGAGGGCTTTCGAGCTGAGTAATATCACAAACAAAGACTTGGTGAGTAAGTCTGGCTGTGATGGAAGTTGCCAGGTTTGTGTAGAAAGAATCATGGCAGGAGGACCTGAAACTTCAGAGGGTGTTGAAGGTGGGAATTTGGACCTAATATTTTACTCAATAGGAAGGAGCCTTTGGACAGGGCAGCGACCTGCTGACAACAGTGGTTGAGGAGCTGTACACCCAGTAGGAGTGAACGGGGTGAAGGCAGATGGGACGAGTACAGAGGGGAGACCAGCTCACTCCGTGCAGATTCTTAGAGGCCCTGCTGCTCCCAGGGTCCCTGCCGACAAGACCCCTACTGTAAGGGAGCTAAATATCTCGTGAGTGGCAATCGATCTTCCTCAAGGAACACTGGTGGATGCTGAAGTTTTTAGGCATAAGGTTGTTGGGGAATAGGATATTCGTATGGTCTCAGAGTCCCACTCCCCAGATGGCATATTAATTATAAAGGGAAATGGGCACCTCTCAGTGGCGCCATCCGGCGTTTCCACCTTCACCAGGTGACTGGACCTGGTGCAACTGAGTTGGAATTTCCTGATGTGATGCTATCCCAGGCGGGTATTCTCAAAAGACGTATTGAAACAGGATCTGTTCAGGCGGGAACAGTCAGACAAATCCAGAATATGGGACATTCTGGATGGCAGCTGGCCTGGGTGCACAGAAAATGAAATTGGCACTAAAGACAGATTTAAAAGGGTGTGTGTATTGGTTGGGGGGGTGTGTGTTACACATTAAAGGAGAATAAAGCAGAGAATGGCAAATTGAGTAGCCATTACTACTTAGGCCAGTCAGCCCACTGCCTGTCTTTGTGAATAAAGTTTTCCCGGAACACTGCCACACCTATTCCTTTACAGGTTTCCCAAGGTGCTTTTGTGTTCCAGCAGCAGAATTGAGTAGCTGCAACAGAGACTTTATGACCCAGCGAAGCCTGAATATTTACTCTCTGTCCTTTTATTAGAAAAGCTTCCTGACCCCTAGATTAAAGCCACATAATCAAACGCAGCACACGAACCTCGATTGCTTCCTGAATCAGGGTGAAAGCATGAACGCATCAGTGAAGCAGCTGGAGATACGTAGATTAAGAGAACCTGTTAGATGCTGTGACTGAACCCGTGTCAGTTTCCTCAGGCAGGACGATTGTATTAGGGTTGTCTTGCACACTGTCCTTCTTAGGTGTTCGGTGCGGAAGTATTCGGGGGGCTGTGTCCTGATGTCTACAACGTGCTTGTAAATGGTTCAGCCAGGAAAAGGGAAAAAAAAAAAAAAGAAGAGAACGTGCATAGAGATAAAGCCAGTGTAGCAAAATGTTAACTGGTTAATCTAGGTGAAGGGCATCCGAGTGTTCATTCTATTGTTCTTTTACTATTTCTGTAGATTTAAAGATTTTCAAAATAAAAATTAAGAAAAACATTTTAAACCATCAGAGGGCTTAATTTAGGGACCACTTTCAGTAGCTCAGAAGTCATCTTCCTGTAGGCTCCGGCCTGAGCTACTTATGCCACCTTTCAGATCCTTCCCTTATGGTGGCTCTGGGGGCTTGGGTGTGGGAGTGGGCACTAAAGAGGCTCTGTTCCTCTGGAAGGCAGCCCCACGTGAGTCGTCTTCTGTAACCTGGGGATTTTGCTTGTGTCTTGCACAGTAATTCCATCAAGCTGGTGAATCTGCTCTCCATATTTATCAGCACATGGCTAACAGCAGCCGGGTTCATCCATTTGGTAAGTATCCTTGAAGACGCTTCAGTGCTGGCGTTTCTGGAACAAGGTCCTCTCTGAGTCATTTTATTACCTGGGAGACAAACTTCAGCCCAGCTGTAGAATGCAAAAAAAAAACGAGAAGCAACTGCACAGTTGTCTAAATTTCCAATCCTTTTACCCCAAACTAGTTCCAGGTGTTGAGTCACGGTCACACCCTTCACCTGCGTTTTTCAGCTCACCTGTATTGCTATGGGGGCCCTTTCATTGCTTTTTTTTTTTTTTTTTCCTGTCTGCAATAACCGCAGCCAACCACAAGATGGCAGTGCTTCCTCAGCAATCACCAAAAAAGGTTGGCGACCAGGTTGCACGTCTGGCTCCCATCTCTTAGTAAACAACAAATTCAGATTCCTCAATTTCCCTCCACTTCCCCCTTACAAAAAGCCCTCTTCGATTCTTTGGCCTGATTGCTTGTCAAGTTACTTCGTGTCTCAAAAATGTTAATTCTTTTAAATTAACGACTCCAAAGCCTTATATTATTGTCAAGCTGTACTCACCTTCCCAGGGCAGATTTCTGCCTGCTTTCTAGGGAGCATAGCTATTGTGGGAAGTGTGTTTCAAACAAACACAAACCTTTAAAGCTGGAAGGAGCCTCATCTAACTTGGAAGCTTTGGGTAAAGGTGCCTTTCCCTTGCTGAGCCTCTGTCCGCATGAGGGGTGGAAGGAAGCATTGTTACCCCTCCCTCCCGTTGGGATTTTTGGAATTCTCATCGGAAGGAAGACTGCCGGGCAATCACTCGGTCACTAGATCTGATGGTTTCCCACCCACTCCTTTATGCTGATGGTGTTCTTGGCTGAAATCACCCGTAGATAATCACTCTAATTCTGCCAAGTGCCAAAAATCACAGATACGGAGGGTTCATTGGCTGTTTTCAATAAGCAGTGGCCTCACCTTACTATTGTGTGAAGTACCTTCTGCTTCACCAGGAAACCTCCATGAAAAGGGCACATTGAGGACAAGCATTGATGTGTGCAAGAGGCCAGAGTTGGAGGCCCCGGGGGTGAGGGGGCCTGGGGCTGCCCATCCACAGGGACCACCCTGGCAGGTCACAGGCGTTGGCCATCCAGTGGATTGTAGGGCTGGACCTCTGTCCTCTAAAGTGTCTCTCCTGCCTGCCTCACAGCTTTGTCGGCAGATCATAGATGATGGGAGGATAGCAAGTGTTTGTGAGCCTAAAGCAGAGATGGGCCAACTGCAACCCTGGGGCAGAAGCTCTCCACACCTGTTGCCTCTGCCCGATTTCCTGCTGCCCCTGCAGAGTTGAGTTGTCCCTACAGAGAGCAGGGAACCCTGTGGTCCACAAAGCCAAAAATGTTGACCATCTGGCCCTTTACAGACTAAGCTTGCTGGCCCTAGGTCTACAGGGTGTGCAAATGGAGATAGTTCTCATGAGCTCGCTTTTTGTGCTTCCAAGGGAGTTTTCTGCAGTTTGCAGGGCAGAGCTATCACTGGTCTTCTGCAAAGCAAGGAAAGCCTAGTCAGACTGCAAGGGATGCTCTTTGGGGTTCGCTCGTATGATCTGAAGGAGCAAGGTCCCTCGGGCAGCTACTTGGTCAAAACAGTGAAAGGAGGAGGTCCCCTGTGGGAAGGTCCAGAATTTCTTTGGGACTGAGCAGGAACTCAAGAGAAGGGCCTCTTTGGCCCTTTAGTGCATTGCCTCTAGCCTCACGTGGCTAGAGGCAATGCCCTAAAATTCAACTGGCCTCAGATCTTTATAACAATGAGAAGAGAATGGACTCTGGATATGTTCCTCAGTTCCTTCCCCTCTCTGCCCCAATCAGCTGGGCAGGCGTGTCAGTGTGGCTTTCACTCCACCTTCTCCACTACCTGCTCAGAGGTTGTAAGCGTTACTTACAGAGCTCAGTTCAGGCCAGCAAACTCCCCGGGCCGAGGATGCCGTGCATCCAGAAACAACCTAGATGCCGGAGCTTCTGTGTTTCTGGTTTATTACGCCTGTAATGTTCTTCCTTCCTCTAGGTGGAGAATTCAGGGGACCCATGGGAAAATTTCCAAAACAACCAGGCTCTTACCTACTGGGAATGTGTCTATTTGCTCATGGTGACCATGTCCACTGTTGGTTACGGGGACGTTTATGCAAAAACCACGCTCGGGCGTCTCTTCATGGTCTTCTTCATCCTCGGGGGACTGGTAAAAACTCTTTCTTACAATGTTGATTTTTGTGGTCATTAATATTTTTCTATTATCCATTTTCTGAAAGCTGTGTATTTGAGACTGTGTTTCTGCGCTGGAGGCAAGCGACTGCCTTAGCGTTACAATCCGGTTAAAGTCAATCCAAACACCATGGTGACTTTTCTGCATATTTCTTTGGTATATTGGATTTGTTACCCTGAGACCCAGGCATGGTGTCCTTGTGAGGGACAGCCATTTAGCCCGGAGCAAACCTAATTGTCTTAAGAAAGCGATGCTCACTGATCAAGTGAGAGTGTCTGTGCCTTTGTAATGTAATTCAGCCTCTGATATTCTGCAAGGACACTGCTGTCACCTGAGGGGGGGTAGATACTGTTGATACTCTGTAGACAGTTTGCGGTTTCAAGAGCTCCCTGCCCCCTTCCCCCTCCCTGAACTTCCAACAAACACTGTGGCTGGGGCCTTGCTCTAAAGAGGAGTGTCCCCACCCCGGAAGAAGGAGAGCCCGCTGGTCTCCTCTGGATGGACATCATTACGTGAGCAGAGTATGGTTTTGTAAACAGCCAACCAACTCCCTTACACGGTATTTTCCCTCGCCCTCTTTAAGTCAGAAAGTTGCACTATTTGCTCTTCTGCTCTGTGCAGATCATCACGGTGGTTTATGACGTATTGTGCTTTTCAAGAGGGGTTTCTGGCAACTCGTCGGTGGTGGCTGCATTTTGTCTTTCAAAGTAGCTCATTTGACGTTTAGATTTTTGCTGTGTGTGAGGTAAGTGATTAAAACCCTAAAATCACACACAGCTTTCACATATGTACACCGCACATGCATTTATTTAATGCATCCACATCTCTGTTGTGTATGCATACGGCATATACATTTGGAAAATGTATATAAATGTACGTGTGGTGTGTACATCGGCACAGTGTTCTCGCAGCACCCGTGAGGTCCCTGCAGATGAGACCCCTTTATCCAGCCACAAGCACAATGTTTGTTGGACAAAACATGGCAGATTTGTGTTTCTCCTTGCTATCCTTTCCTATGTGATTTCTTAAATTTACGTTTTGTGCTTTTTAGTGATTTTTTTTTTTTTAGTGGAAAAGTTTATATATTTTTAAATCTTCTTTTGGTGTTTATTGTCTTTAATCGTTCATAAAGGCATAGATTCTCATGTGAACTATAATTAGAAAGAAAGGGCTTCTCTTGAAATAATGTGTGTGTGTGTGTGTGTGTGTGTGTGTGTGTGTGTGATTTTTCCGGCATGCGTGCATTCCCTTATTTCTATTCAGGAAGAAGAACTAGATATCAATTTATTTATTCCTGTCTCCTTTACATTTTTCTTGACTGATTTTTTTTTTTTTTTTTTTTTTTTTTTTAGTTGTCTAGGTTGGCTAATGTTTGTTTTGTCCTGTGTATTTTCAGGAGCTTACCCTTTTTGTGCTTTTATTTATTTATTTTTTTACAACCTAACATATTAATAGGTACCTTTGTAGTTCTAGCTCTTTTGTGTTTTCAGATCTTAATACCCCCCACTTCTGAAAAGGTCACCCCCTTTCTTTGGCCTGTCTTTTTAGTCTCTTTTCTGTCTCCTATCTTTTCCTCAGGCCATGTTTGCCAGCTACGTCCCTGAAATCATAGAGTTAATAGGAAACCGCAAGAAATACGGGGGCTCCTATAGTGCGGTTAGTGGAAGAAAGTAAGTATGCCAAGAGGTTTTGTTGCTTCCACTGCAGTAGAATCCTCTCTGCATGCCATTTTTTTTTTTTTTTTGGCTCTCGTTTCTTTGTTTCATGCATGTAGGCAATGTTTGCCCGCTACGTGCCCGAAATTGCTGCTCTCATCCTGAATCGGAATAAATTCGGCGGGACTTTTAACAAACATGGAGGCAGAAAGTAAGTCAGTTGCATTAAAAAAGATGTGGTTGAGTGACTTTCAGAGCCCCTGTGGCGGAGGCACCTGAATCCTGCCCCTCCCCACCCCCCCGAAGGGCCACATCCTGTGTGGGGTGTGATGTCAGAATTACCCCCACGAAGTTATCACACGTGGACCAACTCCTGAGGCTTGTTCCCATTCACAACTCTCTTCCCCCCCAACATCTTTCCAAGAGACACGACAGATGTATCCTGGAAGGGGTCCACGTGTAACTGGGGCCCTATTTTCTGTTCTCATCCGTCACACGTAAACCCAGCTCCCTCATTCTTTATATGCGTTAGGTGAGTGATTACGTTCCGGTCCCTCAGATGAAACTGATGCCATCCTGTGGGGTTTTTGTGCAGCCGTAACACGGGCTCCTACTCTCACAGGGAAGTCCTAAGGAGGGCAAGATCGAGGTCACCTCGGCCCTGTGGCCACCGGGGAACCAGTCCTCAAAGGGAATGATTACTCAGTTGAAATTCCTTCTTGGCAGGAAATACCATATTTATGGTACGTCAGGGCACGGCACGCTCTTCCTGATGCATCTTTTGTTTGGCTTCCCATTCGTGAATGCTTTCTTATTGAGGACTGTTTCATTTTGTGCTCGCGTCATTTTGTCAATATCAGTGTCAATGTGTGGGTCCGTTGTCAACCGGAAGTTTTACTCCTAAGTAGATGGCAGGGCCTCGACTGCTCTGTCCTCCCGTCTGGAGAGGAGAAGGTTGGAGGCAGGCAGGGCGGAAGCAACCATTCTGTACTGTTCTCTTTGATTTTTCTTTCTTTCTTTTTTTAATATATTTATTTATTTATTTTTAGCTGCGTTGGTTCTTCGTTGCTGTGCGTGGGCTTTCTCTAGTTGTGGCGAGCGGGGGCTACTCTTCATTGTGGTGCGCGGGCTTCTCATTGTGGTGGCTTCCTTTGTTTTGAGAGCACGGGCTCTAGGCAGGTGGGCTTCAGTAGTTGTGGCGTGTGGGCTCAGTAGTTGTGGCTCTCAGGCTCTAGAGCGCAGGCTCAGTAGTTGGGGTGCACAGGCTTAGTTGCTCCACAGCGTGTGAGATCTTCCCGGACCAGGGCTCGAACCCGTGTCCCCTGCATTGGCAGGCGGATTCTTAACCACTGCGCCACCAGGGAAGTCCCTGTACTGTTTTCTTTTTAAAGCTTTTTCTTGGTCACTCAGCTTTGTTTGCTTTTGAGTTTTTGCTTTCGTTTTAACTTCCATGCAGTAAGATATACACATCTTTAACGTACAGCTCAAGAATTTGTACCTATGTACAAACCCAGGAACTACATCCCAGATCAAGATGCAGGATTTTTTTTTTAACTTTTTATTTCATATTGGGGTACAGTTGATAAACAATGTTGTGTTAGTTTCTAGTGTACAGCAAAGTGATTCAGTTATACATATACATGTATCTATTCTTTTTCAACTTATTTACAAAACAGAAACAGACTCACAGACTTAGAGAACGAACTTATGGTTAACAGAGGGGAAGGGTGCGGTGGGAGGAGAGATAGTTAGGGCGTTTGGGATTGACATGTACACACTGCTGTATTTAAAATGGATAACCAACAAGGACCTACCGTATAGCACAGGGAACCCTGCTCAATATTCTGTAACAACTTAATTGGGAAAAGAATTTGAAAAAGATGCAGGCTATTTTAATTATCATTCTCCTTCCCAGTCACAAAAGTTCCTATCACAGAACTAGGATTTTGTTTTTTAAATTTCATACATTTTAAAATGAACTCTTGAATAGCCTATTTTGTTTTTTAAGAGAAAAATAAAAGCGGCAGCATCGCATTTCCATCCATCGGTCACATTGGAAGGAGCCAACAACCTCCTCTCCCATCAGTGATCTCACTGCATCCCGAGCTCAGGTGTCCAGTCCTCCATTCAGAAAATGAGGAGATGGAAAAAAGGACTCATTTTCTGGAACTACCCACAGGACACCCGTTTCCTTTCAAAGGCACGGAGGCCAGTGGGCAAGAGGAGGCCAGTGGGAGTCTTTTCTGTGGAGGCAGCAAGTTTCCCCACCTTCCCTCTGATGGGGCCCTCCTCCTCCTATTATTATAACAGCCCTGGATGAGACGAGAACCAAGCTGTTCCGATTTCTGGGCCATTGGTTGGATCCAAAAGGCCAAATAAGTCCAGAGATTTCCATTGTTCATTTTTTCTGTGCCAAGAGGAAAACAGCTTCTCGGTTCGTTTTGCCTCGAAGGTGCGGACAAGTCTCCATAAAGCAGAAGGCATTCCGAGGGCTCAGGTTGCCTTTATGGCCTCCCCACCCCACTGTCTCAGCCAGCCTTCCCCTCTCACTCACTGCCCCTGAAGAAGTCAATAAAATCAATTGCCTTGACGTCAACGTTGAAAATATTTCCTGACTCTCACTCCACGTACATTTTGTTTTTTCTCCAAAATAGCTGCCATAGTCCAGTGTGGGTGGGCCTGCTGGCTGGTGCCTTTTGTTGACGGGTGACCCAGAGGAGGCCCTGAGACCCACGGTCGCTCACCCGCTCCAGTCCCATCCGGTTGTCCCTTGGCCTTGGCAGCTCCACTCAAACCAACCCCCCACCCCCCCCCCCCCCCCCCCACGTGCTGACGGCTAGAGATCACAGACTTCCAGCAGCTTTTGTTCTGACTCCATCAGCATCTTTTATCACCGGTTTTAGCCTGGTTCTTTCTCTCTCTCTGTCTCTCTCTCTCTTTTTTCTTCTCCCTTTATGAAAATGCACACTTTGCTTTTAATGTTCACTCTGGGTCTCCGAGGTCCTCCGACCCTGCGGACAGAAAGTACGTTCTGTCATCAGCACCGGGACTGTTCACTTTACTTTACGCATTGTTTCCTGGTTCAAAAGCTAATTACTAAGTAGTTTAAAGAAGCCCTTTGGTCACTTAGATCTTTCATCAGAAAATATAAGCCTGGGAAAGGAACGGTAATAAAGGGCCATTAGCACCCTTTGTTTGATGTTGTTTTTCCAGTCAGTAGAACAAGATTGATGAAATGTTATGTTTGGCCAAAATTTGAGTTTTCATTTGGAATTCAGTGTTGAGAGAATGGGCTGTCAGAATCAATAAGTTTTCTTTCGCTTGGGATACGGGCATGTGGTAGTAATTAGCAATATAAGGTCTTTAGTTGAGCAACCAAGCATGGATTCTGGCAGCAAACGTAATGAGAAACTACAGTTGTTCTATTTCTAATGTCAAAAAGTTTCCAGATAAAATTAAATGCATTTGCAAAAGGAAAGCAGCTAAACTTTTTTGAAAGATAGAGTTCAGACTCTTAAAATAGCGCACTTCGCCCCGTGTTTTTGTGTATGCATAAATATATGTGCTATACCCATGGACACACGTACGTGTATCTTTTCTCCCTGAGATTTCATCAGATGGAGGCCCAGAAAGTAATTAAAACATATACATAGTTAAGGAATTTGTTTACGTGTGCACATTTTGCTCAGAAATAACCTCTCTAACAATGCATTAACTTGTCAGAGAACTCAAGGTAACGTGTAACCCAAAGCTGAGGAGACACACGACTTGGAAATTCAAAGATTATTTAAAGTAAAGAAAAATTTAGGTAGAGAACCTCGGGGTTTTGTTCACGCTACACCCAATTTCAGGATATTGGAGAATATGAAGATTTCGTTGGCACCTCATTTTCAGTTCTAATCTGTGTGTTTGACATAACGTAAACACTTCACGTAGCATCCCCAGAGCATCCTCACCAGCGACACGCCATCCAGGGCCCACAGAGGCTCACGCCAACGTTCTCATCAACATTCCTCACCCGACCTCCCACAAGACACCTAGAGCCAACAGTAGATGTGGGGAGATGCGTGTGAGTCCTTCTTTAGTTTAGCCATTATGTGGTAGGGGGGCTCATGAGATAGGGACTTGGGTGTTGATAACCAAAGGTCCAATCAGTGTCAAGGCAGGCAGTCTCTCTGAGTCGGAAGTCTTGGGGACAGTGAGTCTCTTGGGCTGAGACCTCAGATCTTACTCAGAAGAGTAGCTCTCCTGAAGCCCAGCCTGCCTCTCGAGGCCACTGCCTCCGCCTCCTTCCCTTCCTGTAAGCTCCAAGCCGCTCAGAGGTGGGGGAGTGGAGGGGTGAGGCTCCCATGGCCTTTGGGGTCCCAGCTCCCTCTTCTTCTTCCCACAGCCCCTGCTGTTTCCCCCAGAGGTTTCTCCTCTGCTTGTGACTCAGTGCACTCCTAGTTCGTGTATGAGAACTGACAAGATCATGGTCCTAGGTCACGTGGCCAAGGGCCATAGAAAATAATCGGCCAGAGAGAGGAATCCATCTGCCCTAACCCCCTTGTCAGAGGCAGCTGGGCTGGGGAGCCATCCAGACATCGTACTTCCCATGACGGGCTCCTGGGGCCCGAAACTGAGGGAGTCCCAGGCCAGGTGTTTGGGAGAGGGGAGGATGGGTGGGTTTGGATTATGCTACTGATTCCTGGTAGCCAAATGCTAGGAGGACACAGAGAGAGAGATGGACAGTTGAGAACAAGGAGTAGGGAAAGGGGGATGGGAAGCTGAATGTAACTTACTAGGAGGAAGATCCCCCAGCGGCATGAGGAGTCTGCGCCCCTCTTCTGGTAGGGGAATAGTCGTCACAGACTAACCTGGCTCTAGCTCCAGTTCAAGAAAGCTGTCTTGAAAGCTGTGTGGCAAAGACAGAAACGACCTAAGATTGTTTTAGAGCAAAACAGTGCAGTGTAAATGCCGTGGCTTCTCTTAGACCTCCTCCTTGTATAGACCGAGGAGTGCCACAGACTTCTGGAGATGAGAACACGAATCTATATACCCCAAGCCCTGGGACTGCCTTCTGTGACAGTAATAATTACTACAAATTGTATCTACAGATGCTTGCATCCTTCCCCATCCTCGTGGCAACCATGTGAGGAAGGTATTACTCTCATCTCCATTTGCAGTGACTTGCCTGACGTCGCACAGCTAGTAAAGGGTTGATCTGGGATTTGAACCCAGGGGCAGTCTGCTCCACTGGGCCATGCTGCTTCTCTAGATCATCTCTTGAGACCCCTCTCTGCTCTAAACTCCGTGATCCTATCATTGTATCCTTTCCTCCACCTCTACCCACAGTAGGGCCAGAACATTGCACACACAATGACCAGGAAGAGAAAGGCACCACGAGCATCACTTTGGGCCTCTCTCCCCCTTCTGCTTACCTAGTGCCTCTAAGGAGCCTGGCCTCGGCGTCAAGGACAAAAAGGTGGAGACGGGCCAAACCATTTCTTCCTGATTTTTCCCATTTGATTAGACTGCAAGTGTATTTACCTCTTGAACATGTCTAACAACGAGGGGCTCTCCAGGATGGACAGACAGATCATTGACCAAAATGAAATTTGTGCCTTATTTGTGGGTTTCAACAAGTTCCTCCCCTTCCTGGGGAGGTCATGTCCTAGGGGACCAGCCGTGGTGGATTGTAGTGATCTACCAGGCTTGGGCTCCCTCCTGGGCAGAGCCTACCTGCTTATCATCTGGAGAAGAGCATTCTCTGCCCGGGCAGACGTATCCACCTGGGTCCTTCACTTCCCCAGCTGGTCTGCACAGTTCAGGGCATTTCTTTGATGGTGGTTTCTTAATGGTCAGTGAGAACTAGGGTAGCAGATGTCCCTCCTGGAAAGTCTTGGGCGAGCTACATACACTCCCTGGCTTTATTTCATAGCTTTGAGTGGGAACCTCAGCTTTTAACCCTCAGGAGGCTGAGTCTTCAGGAGGGAGTTTGGGCGATCAATCTTCAACCTCAGGTGTGGCCTCAGGGTTGTACGATGCAGCCTTAAAGCTGTAGAGGTGGGCAGACTTTATCATGCTTTTCCATTTAAAAATGAACCAGAGTGCTCTATCATGTGCCTCAACGTCAGTGCTCATGTCTTACCAAGCATTCAATAATTTAGAACAAAATTTCAAGAAAGAACAGAGAGCACAGTTACCTGCCGCACTCTCCACTCCTGTTATCACCTTCGCTGGTTCACTCGTCGTGGCTGCAGACATTCAGCCAGTACCACGTGTCGGGCAGGTTGCCGGGTGGTGTTGGGTGCCAGAGATTCAGTGGTGAGCAAGTTACACACGGCACCTGTCACGTGGAGGTTACAGTCTCCGGGGAGCAATGGCAGTGGCACTGACAGACAATGGCAAGGGTAGGACTAAAGAACATGCCAAGTACAGATTTTAATACGTGTGGCCCAAACGAAAAAGACCTGAGACGCTGTTATAGAGCAAAACGGATTACTTACAGGGGTAAAGTGGTCCAGAGAGGTGACACCTCAGAGGAAGGGCTGTTACAACCTGTTCAACAGCCACCTACCCCAGCTTCTGTTGCCGCCTAGGCGAAGGGGAGCTAACACCCTAGGTTTTAAAATTCGTATTACGGGAACCCCTCCTGAAACCATCGGTCTTTAGTTCTGCCTCCAAGAAACCATGTCTTACAATATCATTTCTCTCAGGCCTAGCTTGCCTGCAGTAGTGTTATCCACTGACTTACCAGCAGAGGGCATCCTGCTTCCCTTCCCTGCTTCCTGATTATCAGCTCATTTAATTTTGTGTCTGTCCTCTGATGTGAAACAAGCCCTTCATCTCCCTCCGCATCCTTTGTTCTTTGGCGAGACCACATTCTCTTCCCTCCTGCCTGGCTGTCTTGTGTCAACAGGAAATTCCATTTTCTCCACCACTCAGGTTTTGCCCACCTGGTTCTAGACCACTGTTTAAAAAAAGAATTGGGATCTTAAACAGTCCGCTGCATCAGAACAGGGATTATTTCTTTACAAAGACTCCTTTAATCTACCCCCGCAGTCCATTTGCTGCCCCCAAAGAGAACTAGCGTGAGTCTTGCTTCACCTTCATCTCGTCCACGTGTGTTTATTGAGTGCTTGCAACACGCCAGACACTGGGGATAAATGTATTTCTACACACCCATAAAAATCTCCAAGTACACCACATCTGTCTTGAGCTATATGTTACATTATTTGGCCACCAAAGTGGTCGGGGAGTTCAGACTCAGAGCTTGTGTAAACCTCCCCACTTGGTTCCCAGAGGTCACAGTCTCCCTACAATAACACTTCTTTCTCTGCTCTTTCTGAGAAGGCCTGACCCCAGTGCTTGGGAAGAGGACGTGGGGTTAATTCATGGGCTGAGCCCCATGTCCTTTCCTTTCCCACACACGTGTAGCTCGGGCCACACTCCCTCCCCCTCCTCCGTGGCCTGTGCTGCTCCTGGGAGGCATGGTCCCTATAAGAGGCCATTTAAGATTTCTGCATCACAGACATCCCTCTGGTTGAAATGTCACTGAAGCTTTGCATTTTATACAAACTTCGATCCCTTGACAAGTAAGCCATTCAGCCCTCTCCTCGCGGGGTCCACGTGATTCCCAGCCTGAACTCTCAGGAAGGTTTTCAGATTCCTAGATTTTAAAAGCCATAAATTAGCAAATCATCAACATATCACCAGGAAGGATCATCTGGTAGCCATTCTAGTCAGAAGGAAACACAGGCCCCAATAACTGATCTTCACAGAGATATGAAGAACTGTAGACAGACAGACAGAGTAAATAGGAAGACAAACAGATAATTCAAGTTGACAGGCCATCTTGGAGTGATTAGGCATTCTGGTTTGATTAACATTAAACTTTTGGGGGAAGAAAAAAAAGTGAGATTGCCCTAATACTTTGGAAAAATGACCCCTCGACTACTTCTGGAATTCAGTACCAAGGGGCAGATACCAGAAGCAAGTGTCGTTAGGTGCTGTATTGTGTAATGTAAAGTGCCAGGTATCCCTTTCCAATGCGAGGGGTCTTGGTGGCTGTGGATGTGGGCACTTCTCTCTTTGCCTCTGCTTTGGTTCTTCAGTCCTTTTTAAACTTGAAGCTCTGTTTGGAGAGACTTGGGTGCATATTAAATCAATCTCCTGATAATACTAATGGAATGAAGGCTGTCTCCCTCCCCCCCCACCCCCTCCACACTTTTCTGCTGTCTCTCTTCCCTTCCACACGCTTATCAAAATGTTCCAGCTATTCTGAAAACAAGAATAGAAAGGTAGGTGGGAGATGAACTGTGTACCTTAAAAAATAAAGTCACATTCAGACTTAGACTTTCATTCTCAAATATTCTTTCTTCGTTAAAGGAAAAGAACTCTGAATGTGACTTTTCTAATTATAATCCCTGAAGATTCTTTCTGCTTAACCTCACATTTGATTGGGTGAATGCTTCCTGGGTAGATTCTGAATGTAAAGAACAAACACAACCAGGCAAGTTGTGTTGTTGCCCCGTGGTTTCTGTCTTCCGGCTGTGTCATCCATTCTCATAGAAGTCTTTCCAGAGTCGTGCACAGTGGTTCCCAGTAGATCTGGTGTTCATCCCACTGATGCTGCCATGATACACTGAAAATAAACCAGGAAACTTTCTAACTGGCCAAGTCCGGTGGCTCTTTTTATTAAAAAAAACCTTTAGAGGCTCATGCAACGTGAAACCCGTGGAAACTTGATTCTGTACCTCCACGTCTATTACTGGTATTGGGAAACAATGACCTGCTCCCACCCCCAAAACCACAGGGGCTGCTCCAAATGTGGGTACCACTTGTCAGTAAAAACAATCTTATCTCCCCCACTATACCTTCTCAGTAAGGACACATGTTCAGAGATAGATGCGTGCCCATCTTGTGAGAGGTTTTATGGCCTTCGCCACTGACCTCAAAGGCCAATGCCAGCTAGTATATAGAACAGATCTAGGAAAGCTCCTATCCCAACGTATTTGCTCAACTAACAATTATTTGAGCCCTGTTATGGTCCAGGCGCTCTGCTAGGTGCTGTGGTTCAAAGGATGAACAAGAAAATGTGATTCTTGCTCTCTTGGAGCTTATCTGAGACTTTGACCAATCAGAGCCATCCAAGGAGCCAGTAGCCGATAAACAGAAGCTGGGTGGTGCTCGCTTCGGCAGCACATATAATAAACAGAAGCTCGATGACAGGGGAGCGTCGTCCCCGTGAAATGCTCTTTTGGCAGGAGCTTTGTTCAATAAAATAATGAAGGTATAAAAGAATCATGAAGGCTACAAGCATTTTAGAGGAAATGCTCCTGAAAGCAAGTTGATAATTCACATTGTTAAATGTACCCGTTAGAGTAGTTGGGGCAGAGGTAACAGTGGGGTGACTTGTGCCTCTGAAAACCTATGGGTCTAACGATGGACCCAGTGAAAGAGGGGTGTGAAAAGATTTGGGAGGTAGGGGAACTGCTGCTGCCACCCTGAGTTCCAATCCTTTCCATATCTGACAAAGTCCTTCTGTGGCATCTTATGCCTTAGCAAGCTCTGGAACTGGTAGAATCCTCCTAGTACTTATATGTGGAGGCTCCCAGATGGAGGCTTAATGTGTTGGGGTCTACTCAAAGTGGATGGCTAGCAACATATGCTAGCTGGGGCAACACCCTTGGGTGTGGCTGGGGAACGAGGCCAGGATGTGTCAACTTGACTGTTGTTATGGGAGAGTCAATCCCAGCAGCATATGTTCTAGGGCCATGATGCATTATTTACCAGGGGTGTTCAGGAAAGAGGTGGGACTCACTTTGCACATCAAAGCTGGAATACCTCCCCTCTACAAGGGAAAATTAAGGACCATTTCTTTGCCTGGACTCATTCTCCCTCTGTTCCACCTTCATCCCCAAAGGGTGTAGCTGACTTTTGCCTCCATACTCTCTCCACTTGGTGCCTCTGTTCAGAAGCATCATTACCAAGTAGAAACAGGCAAATCTGATTTGATCTGAATAGAGGAAAGTGCTGTTCAGTGCCTGGATTTCTCTGTAAGAGCAGAGAACCACCTAGGATAGGAAGAAACAGGTCAAAGAAAGATTGGCTTACTTAAAAATGGCCAAAGGCCACCAAGCCCTGCAGTAGTGGATGGATAAAATGCAGAGGAGTGAGGGAGGGTGTTGGGGAGAGACACAAGGAAGAACCGGTGTAATTTGTGAGAAGTGGGGCCATTATGGAATTGCTTACTTAAGAGGCTGTGTGAGTCCTCTTCCAGGAAGGAAGGAAGGAGGAGAAAAAGAAACAAAATAGTGGTGATAAAACCTGCATACTGGGTTATTGTGAGAATTCATTGAGAAGCTAAAGTTAAAGTAAACAAATGCTACAGTTAGGATTCTTTGGGTATAGGCAACAGAAACTGATTCTTGCTGACTTCAGCAGAAAAGGAATTTTCTTTTTGGGAGGTTAGAGTATCTTATGGCATTCAGAGGAAAGCTGAAGATCCCGGAAAGGACAGAGATTAGCTAGAAAAGCAGCCCTAGGATCCAACAGGCAGCAATTCAGAGAAAGTCCTTACAGGGTTTCACCATCAGGATCAGTCAGTTCCCACCGTTAACTTAGCGTCCCTTCATTTAAGATTGAAAAGCTCTGGTTGGCCTCGTTTGGGCAGGGAACCATGGTTAAAGGTCCCAAGACTACGTCGGATTGGGGACGGGTGGTTCCCCAAATTAAAAATGAGGTGCTGTTCTTTAGGTTGGACAGAGCCCGTGCTCCAGATGAGGGGTGGCTTCTTAATTACGTGCACAAGCAGCAGAAACAGGGCTTATCTGCATGTCCTCTTCTCACACCTCTCCCCCATCCTTTCCCCAGGCCAAGGTTTAGGTTTTTGCTTAATCTTATCACGGACGCCATTGTAGACAACCAGAGCGCTGGGCCCTCACCGTGGTCCTGATCAATGCATTTTTCTTTGCAAGTACTTTGAAGACATTGTCAAAAAAAAAAAAAAAGTTGTGTGTGTGTATATATGTGTGTGTGTCCCAAAACATATCTAGCACCTAATTTTACGAATCTGTACATTTAGGTAACTGCAG